>NW_027106205.1:201359-241881 GCF_000696795.3 Halyomorpha halys | reverse complement strand
GGTCTGAGGAAAGGTCATCTATAGATTCGATGATGGTCCGGGAACAGGAAATTTGGGAGGTGATAAATATGTCTAGGATATCTGGACGTTTCTTGAGAGATGTAGACCAATAAGTAGGACTCATGGGCGTGAGGATAGAATAACTATTGGAGGTAGAGACTTTGGAAAGGATATTACCACGGGTGAATGAAGAGTTGAATTTAATTTTGTGGGAGTGGAGTTTATGTTTTTAATTTTTTTAATATTGAACTAATTCCGTCTCAAATTTATATTTTTCATATGATTTATATCAGCACAAATTATTCAAGGTATAAATTTTAAAATATATTTTGAGAAATGTTAACTTATCTTAACCTATTATGTGTTACATATCATATAAAGAGTATGAATATGCTGTAAAATGATACTTAACCCTGATTTTAGCTAAATTATGAAACTTTCTACATTAATTCCAAAACTTGTTGATCTCTGGTTTTTATCACATTTATGAGGATTTAACAGCTCTTTAATCAAAAAACCACTATATATACCTCAATAAAATTTTACAGTTTTTTAGTCTACACCTAAAAAACAGCGATACAAAATTTTAACAAAATCTGGTGGTAAAGTTCAAATGTATGTTGAGTTGACATGGAATGACCTATATATAATAGCGTCGGAATACCAGAGGTGTTTTCAATAACGCTAAACATCGCGAACCTCTGGCCGCTTAGAGGTATTGCAATACTCCTAACCTGAAGGAAGACATCTGGGACGCGCCGCCTAACGATGGCACTGATGGGCGGTGGCAGGAAGCTTTGATTAAAACGCGGCTGGCCTCAATGAGGAAGCCACTCTGTAGCTCGTTGGCTGCCAGCGCAACTCAATCTCTTGTTGCTTATTATTCCTTAACGGCCCTTATCAATTAGCAGCCATCCCATTTTGCCTCATTAGTATAATTATAAGTCCTAATATTCACCTGAAATGTATACTAAGATACACCAAGCAGTAAAGATTCAAATGTATCAAAAAATATCGAAATCTACTTCTGTTTAAAAGATTTATTTAAATATTTAAAAACTTCGCCGTAAACCTACCGACTACCCTACAGTTTCATTTAATAATGTTACTCTTACCCCTGTCGAACAGGTCCGCTACCTTGGACAACATTTGGACAAACGATTAACCTGGAATCCTCACACAAGACTGAAAAGACAGGAAACTGCACGTCGATTTCGACTATTACAGCACTTAAAAGTAAAAAGGTCCAAACTTCCAACACATTACAAAATACTGATCTACATGACTGCAATAAGGCCAATCTGGACATACGGAGTTGAGCTTTGGGGTCCACTAAATCTTCGAATCCTTACAATCCATAATTCTTCGTAATATCCTCAATGCTCCTTACTTTGTCACAAATAAAATCATACATAAAGACCTTAATGTTCCCTATGTAACCGATCTAGCCCGAACCAGATATCACTCTTTCCATTATAAACTCCCAAAACACTCAAACCTCCTAGTTTCTAACATTCCATCCTCTTCCATTCCTGACAATCCTCCGAGGCGCCTGAAAAGAATGTAAAATGATGACCAAAATGAAAAATGACCAACTAATGTAAAATGTCATTAGATTACTACCAATGGGTAGTTGCTCTTACACGCCTGTAACACTCCATTTTAACTAAGACTTTATTTACTAAATGTATTATGTAATATACAGTTGTAAATTTCAATAAAGTTATTTTTTAAAAAAATATTTAAAAACACCTTACATTAGAGAAAAATAAATAGTTTAATTCATGAGAGTAAAAGCTATATAAATAATGAAGCCATTATTGGTGTACTGTTGGAAGAATCCAAAGCGAAAATTTGAGCCTCCTAAAGTAGCAGTTAAAAACTAACCTACTCAGTCAACAATCAAACTTTAAAAAAAAAATACGTAAGATGAAATAAATGTATAGTTTATTCGCCACCAAACGTTTAAATGTAAAAATCACATGCAGAAGGTAACTTTATGATTCCTATGACATGGTAACTTCATATGACATTTTGACATATGCTGTTAATTAAGTATTTATCTAAAGAATAATGCCTATTAAACGACGTCCCCTGAAACCGGACCGATTTGCTCCGCTCCACTTTGACAATTTCTCGACATTAATAAAGTAAAAAAGGTAGATCTATTGGTACATCATGAACTTAATGACCGGCAGTACCTAAAGCTCTATGGGATATGCGTTTCGCTTCTTTCTACACAAAGAACGAACCTTTTCTCAAAAATATAATCACGTGTGATAAAAAATTTGTACATGACAAAAGGCGTCGGTCAGGTCTGGGGTTAAATATCGAAGGAAGAAGTGGGAAATTCCAAAAACAAATTTTCATGCGGTTCTTCCACATCCACCTTACTCGCCAGACTTATCTCCAACAGATTTCCATCTGTTCAGAAATTTTAGGAATTTCCTTAAAGATAAAATTTTGAAAATGGTTCTCAGGTCAAAAAAGCATTTTCTGACTTTATTTCTTCACATAACCCTTGATTTTTCAGTTTATTAAAAGGTTTATAACAAGCTGGGAACATTGTATAGAAAATGGGGTAAATATTTTGTATAAGAAATTTGTTTGTTGTTTTATTAAATAACCTTTCCAGTGAAAACTGGCATTTTATATGAAACAACCCTTAATACATAATAAGGAGAAAAAATGTTGAAAAAACTAATTGGTAACCCCTTATGTATTTTTTATTGTTTCTCTTTATTAAATTTATTTATAATAAATGGAATATGGTCCAATAAAACTCAAATAGTGATAACTATTTTAATTGCGCCAACGTTTAACTCCTTGTTGTAGGGCTTTGTCAGGGCTAAAAAAGATAAAAAAAATTAACAAAAGTAAAAAAGTAAATGATAAATTAAAAGGATATACAATGAAAAATAAAAATTAAATAAGAGAAACAATAGGTTATAAACGATAACCTATGTTATTGTTGTTATAACTATAAATTTGTTTATAACCTTTTTAATTTACTTGTTTACTTATTTTAAGAGTTTGTATCTTTTTTAGCAATGACGAAGCCCTACAACGAGGAGTCAAACGTTGGCTCAATTAAAATAGTTATCACTATTTGAGTTGTATTTGACCGTTACTCGAACCATATTTCATTCATTATCACAGATGGTCAATCAGTGATCTTCCAGTAAATATATTTTTATATATATTCCTCTAATGCCTAATTATATTTAATATTTTTGATATTTCTCAATATCATCTTACTTTAATATTCTCTTCAAATTCCCCCGCTACCCCGATTGCCAATACCATTCAACCGTCTGAAATCTTTTTTTTGGCTTTCCTTCATTCTGTAAGGTGGGTGTTCTTTATTTTATTCTTATTAATTTTAAACAGGCATGTAGGGGACTTTTTTTTTACTATATTCATTTATTTATTGATAGGTATTACAATCTGCCACACAGTTGTGGACAATAGGTAATAGTGATGAATGATCTCATACATACTAAAATAAAATAAATTAATAAAATAAATAAAAAAAACTCTTAAAATATATACTTAAATTAAAAAAACTTATTGCTATCAGTTTGTAGTTATTTTCAAAAATAATACCATGGTGGTGTGAGCATGCTGAATGTAAGTTCCGAAAACAACATGATTATTCCTGTTCCCGATGTCTGGATGCGAAGTTTACACCATGTAGATATGAAATATTTTGAATGGATTAATTTAGAACTAAGAGGTATTTTATTTTTCAATCAACTATTAATGATATTTTTAGTTACATCAAAAATTTGAAAAGTAAAACAATAAAATACTTTTGTCACCTTTGAAAGAATGTTACCACCTTTTCCAAGCGTTTATTATTTGTTACAAACGGAAAAAATTCTTGATAACGTTTGCTTGTAAATATAGCTAGTACCAGGCCGCTGTTGGGCATGTATTACAAGGGTTATCTGAAAATATCATCAAAATCTATTAGCATTAATTGGTATTATGTCCGTTGCATGATGGGACGGATATAAATTCACGATTTTGAGAACAAACAATTTTTTAATATCTCCTATTAATAAAAAGCTCGCCTGCCTCTTGCAATAAGGAAGCAATACTAATAATGAAGAAACTGACGATCAACTTTCTTTTTTTTCTGATACTAATATTTTAGATCAAATTATGTTCGAAAATTTGATTTTTATTTTTTATCCAGTTTGTTAGGATCCAGATGACAAAATTGTATAACCACGAATCTATTCATGAATCAATGTTGGTGGGATGTCACAACAATAGTTCTGTCATCAAATTAACTGCTCAGTACGGTTATTCCGTTTCAAAACCAGTACCCCGTATACGCTCACAAGATTAGTTTCAGAACAAACCTGTGTCGGAACAGGCCTTATAGGATGAGTCAGGTTTTAGAATCCTAAGGCCTCTCACACATGGAGCAGGAGGAAATCGACTCAAAGTTGGAGAGACTGGAACTCGGAGCGAGATTTGCATTTTACTTGTCTTACTCTTCAAATGCGATATTTAGGAAAAAAACAATTGTGACTTTTGAAATATGCCAGTTTTGAATAATTTCAAATTATTTAATTTAAATTGTTTCTTATTGAAGATAGTTTTGTTGGTCATTACGTTTACATTTCCGAAATTAGTGGAAAAGGAAAAGAAAAGTAAAAAATGTTTATAATGAAAACATATAAGCATTCGGAAAATCATTTGAAACAAAAAAATCTATTTTACTGTTTCCGAAATATTAGTGATAAAACAATAGGAAAATTACACAATTTAGGAAAAAAACAATTGTGATTTTTGAAACTTGCCAGTTTTGAATAATTTCAAATTATTTAATTTAAATTGTTTCTTATTAAAGATAGTTTTGTTGGTCATGAGTTGCAGGCCTACCTTCTACGCTATGACCCCTGATGAAGACCTGAAACTCAGGTCGAAACATCGGCATAAAATAAATAAATATGGTTTTGTTTATTTATGTTGATCTTTCCTGTCCGCACCCCCCGACAAATTTCTCAAATAATTTACACACTCATTTTCTTCTTGGCCTACATCTAATAATCTTCCATTAGAAAATGGGAATCTAATAAACAGTCCCGAAATATTAGCGGAAAAGTGAAAGAAAAGTTGAAAAATATTTATACTCGTTTTCTTTTGGGTCTGCATCATATAATAGGAAATCTTGAGAACCGTAAAAATCAGTAGTTCACGATATAATATTAGAAAAGCTAATAAAGAGCTTAGCCTACCTCTAAATGGTCGGAAAATCTTCTGATACCCTGGAAAAGCTCCTCCATTGAAAAAAAAAATCAATTAAAAAATCCTCGATTTTTCCTGTTTACAAAAGTTCGCACATGACGAGTAAGACGCAAATTTCGCCTCTTGTGCGACGGGTCTAACCCTTGAATGCATGTATGAATACAACAATCCCAGAATAAAATATATCAACCCTGATCCAAATCTGGAGGAAAGGTTTATTGGCCCCTAGAATAGTTAAATGGACTCTTCAAGAAAGAGGAAAACCCCGGTTGAGTAAGGCTGTTGACTATATTACCTCTCTGTTTCATTCTTTGTTCTGTACTTCCTTATCAATCACTAAACCTATATTTTTTGGGAATTACTACGTCACAAGCAGCAAGGAAGTAAATGTCGGGGTGTGATCCACTAAAACAACGACAAATAAGGTGTGGTGTTGAGTGTACTGAGTTAAGATTTCATCAACACCAACCAACCAGATCTTACTTCAAATTTACTATTTCTATACCGTTTGGTATTGGTGGTCTATACCGTTTCACTATTAATTCTTGAGTATTAAGCTTGTGCCAAGCAAGACAGAATAGAAAATGAAAGCGATCACCTATGCACCGGCAGAGGCTTTGCGGTAATGCTCATAACTGTAAGGACCGAAAAAATGTACTCAAATTCGTATTCAAAAATGATTTATGAGACTTACTAAGCAAAGCAAAATTCCATTATATTGTATAATTCCTAAGTATGTGCCAAAATTAATAGACTAAACCTACGGCCATTTTGGTATTATATGTTTTGGACGAGAACAGTAGAGGTTAAGGAGGTTCTTGTAAGATCATCGCGTGATAAGGTCAATAAAAGTAAGTCTATGATCTACGATCTTAAGATATTTAAGAATGAAGGTAGCAAGTGAATAGCACGACATCCAAAACTGAATTACATTGAGGAAAGAAAGAAAGAGTATAAAAACTTGGAGAAAAAAAACATCAGTCATATCATATTGAAAAATAACTACTCTAAATAACTGGTATTTGAAATTAAGCATATCATATCTAAATAGAACCTATCTGCTGCAGTTCCTAGAAGGCCAATGAATTCTATATGCAGTTACATTTTGAACTGACCTTCACTATTAATGAGGGATTAAAATAGATATAAAGGCGTCATTAATATAGATAATTATTGTGTGGCCTGGGGGAAGCTACTTGTAGAATTCCTTAAGATTCAAAAACATTATGAACTAATACCTAATACTATATTCATAATTTTTTTATTAAAACCGATCTGAATGGTCGGTAGAGAGAAACGAGGAGTCACTATTTTTTTAGTTTCTAGAAGTTACTGGCATCAGTATTGTCAGTACAACAGCATTAAAATTAATTCTACATTCTTCCTAGTATCTAGACTAAAACATATAATTAAGTGTACTTATTTTATTCCATTCTAACTTTTAGGAAGAATGCAGATTTTTTACCCAGATTAATAATAATTAATTAATTTTAAAAAATCTGAACATTCATTTGGATTTAAATATGCTTAGTAAAGTTCTACAGTAACATAAAGTTATACAATATACATGAGAAATAATCATCATATTAATAAAGAAAGCAATTTTATTAATTAATCACTTTTTTATTTTTTATGATGCTCACCGCCCACGATTCAGAAGATCATTTTTCCACCTTGATTTTTAATTCTGGTTTCGTACACATTTTAGGATTATAAAGTTCTGTCACCAGTTTCTTCAGCTCTTCATCGTTCATTAAGCCCAAGAGAAGGTGCTTGGGCATTACCCTTTTGTTTTGGCTAGCTCTTGCCATATTTCCTCCCATGGTAACCACTTCTGTGACCAGGTACTCCAGGACAGCCGTTAGGAAGATAGCGGCCTTGTTTCTAATCCTCTTGGCGTACCACCCGTGCTTGAGGTGACGGTGGATCCTGCCTACTGGAAACGTGAGTCCGCATCTTATCGACCTTGTTACATTCTTACGCTTAACACTCGTAGATTTTCTGTCAGACATTTTGAGAAAATTTAAAAAATCAATTTTGCTAAAAATTTTAACAATGACCACATAGACTTTTCAAAGTATGGAATTTGGGCTTGGTAGAACATATGGTTAAAATGGAATAAAAACACAGCTTTTATAATTATAATATTTTCATTATTAAATAAATAAATGATCTTTTAAACTGTAAGTTGAACCCTCATTAATCTGATAGGTAAGAATCAAACGAAAATAATTCAAATTATTAATTTACTCCTACTTTGATGACAAATATTATTTCCTCAGAAAACATATTGGCCCATATCAGACTCATCATATTTTCCATAATTAAAGATTTGTAACACACTGATTCGTTTAACATGTAATTTATAATATTTTTCAGGAACATATAGCTTAAACATTATCAGTTCGAAAATCAATTGTATTGAATTCCATTATAATAAAATATTTCATGTCATTCGGATTCAGACCTATTTCAGTGTTCTTACAAAAACCTATTTTTGAGTAGTAAAGAAGTTGGAGCTACAAACCTTGAATTAGATTTTCTAAAATATCGTTTTTTTTATTAATATAATTATAGAAAGTCAAGCGTCCCATAAATGAGTAAAAATTGGGATTATATTGAGACCGACGTCCCAGATTTATACAAAATTATTTATTTTCGAAAAACCTACAGATAGTTTTTGATTTTAAATAAAGGTGTAGCTTTCAATGCTGAGTCTAATAATAATATTAAAGATGATTTTGCCACTGCTTAAGATCAAGTATAAGTTAAATAAGGTCGAGCAACTGATCAAATCATATTTTAAACACGACTAGTTACTTGGAGTATAGTTTTCAATTATTTTATCTTCGTTAAATTGAATAAGACTAAACAAATGAAGCCTTCCCACTACTAGAGGTCGAAATTAATGAAATAAACTAATTATAACCATTAACAATTTTATAATTTATTTTAAATTAATAATATAATTTATAATTAATTTTATAACCGTATATTAATTGGGGGCATCGTAACTAGTTACTGTTTGATTTTCTCGTTTATGATCCTATAAGAGTTTATAGTTTTATAGATGTTTATAGAGCATACCTCGATGCCAGACTCGATCAAAAGCTTGTTCAACATCGAGGAAGACTCCCGTGCAGTACATTCCGTGCTCCAATGTGGAAGATAGGACATCAACCACTCTAAGACACTATTTTATGGTAGAATGGGATGTTCTAAATCCAAATAGGTGATCAGGAATAACATGATATGAGTCAAGGATTAGATGGAGGTGTTTTGATGAGAGTTTTTTCTTTCTTCTTTTCTTTCTTTTCTAGGATTTTGCCCATATTGGCCAGGAGTGAAATGGGACGATAGGAAGATGGATATCCAGGTGGCTTAGAAGGTTTGGAAAACATTTGTATTATAGACATTTCCAAGGGTCGAGGACATAGATGGATCGGAGGGTAGCATTATAGATATAGGTAAGAAATAGGATGGCCTTACGAGGAAGCTCTTTCAGAATATGTGATATTAATTACAGATCGTGGCCAGGAGCTTTTTTAGAAGGTAATTAGTGGATGATGTTTATTATTTCTGAGGGATGAAAGGCTTTCGGAGGAGGGGCAACTCTAGGTTACAAAAACCAACTTTCTAAGAGGAATATCTTAATTTGTAAATATTCCGAGTAAAATTCTTTTCTGTAATTATTAATTTACAGCATTAATTTTGAAACGAACATTTATTCATTTTTTTTTTGTTTACAACCTGATTATTAATAGTAATTGTAATAATTATTATTGTTTATTCGGTTTTCGTGGATTGTGAGATTTTAGGCGATTGGCTGTTTTTATTTTTTAAATTATTTTTATTGGATGTTTTAATTTTATGACAGGGACTTTGAAATTTTGTGATATAATCCACAACTATTGGCTGTTTCACACTTTGACAAAATAAAAAACCGAAGAATGAATAAATAATTCTTTAGTTATATTATACTAAAAATGGCTTTGATAAGTTGTAGAAGCACAAATATTTTCCCTAAATGATAAACCCCGAAACCAAAGTTACTTATATATTTGTAGACAATTTGGAAAAACAATGGAAAAAAGAAGATACAACAACCTATTCTTGGAAGTATCCAGGGTTGTCTCAACCTGAAAAATAAAATTAAAAAAAAGACAGGGAATTTCTTTTTTATTGGAAAGAGAGAATCCGGTAAAAAATCTGGAAAACCGTTCAGTGGTAAAATACACCGATGAAATATAAAAAAAAAATCCAGAATTATTACGCAAGAGTTTATTTATAAATTGTTTATTTTACGCAGCAATAAAATAAAATATTTCAGAATCAGTATTGCAACCCTAAAAAAGTTTGCCAAGCGCATATGGGAATCCAATTTCCCGTAAGAATCATTCATGATGACTCTTAATCCTAAGATCATGATGCCGAACTCTTATGATAACTAATTCTCAATTATGAAGACTTATTTCGTTGAAAATGAAACTCCGAATGCATCGGGGCTGAAAAACACAGTTACAAAATCTTTTTAATTGGATCTTCCTGATTAATCCTTCGATAAAGAAATCTCTTCATATTAGTTCCTTTACAAACTCTCTTCATATGGTTTAAAACACACATATTCTATTATTTCTAAAGAAGATTTTCTTTACAATTTCCTTACTTGAAATTACTAAAAAACTAATTAAAAACTTCAAAAAATTTTTTAAATTATTTATTGCTTCATCAAAAAAAAAAATATGATGCTTAAAAATCACAAAATATCAATTCTCTCTTTTTCAGTGAAGAAATAGGCCAACGTCTTTATGAAAATTTGTTTCGCTTTTGAGATATGTTCATTCATAAATATTGGTGAACACTTACACGGCATCCCTGTAGGTATACTCGTGTTTTCCACATCCTTTGAAAAAAAATCCATCATTCTAGTTGGGTACATATATTTATTTGCTTTTAATAATTCTTTGTCGCATTACCAATAAGATATCGCTGTGACACTTCGTTAGTCCGAAATATCAGAAATATGATTTCATGATTTAAAAAAAATCAATACATTCATCTAGAGACATATTTCTTTAACCATCGTTTTGAAGGATACCTGACTATTTTTGCTGACTTAAGAATTAAGAATCCTTTCGAGATGTAATTAACTAGGACTAATGTCGGGAGTTTGGAAAAGGCTATTCTAAATTAGCAATCCTTCGAAATGTAGATTATCAAATTTAGTAACACAATATAAATATGTATTTTTTTTATTTAAATATTATTTTCCAATAAACAACTTTATAAATATTCCACTCAATTACAAAATAATCGATCCATGCCTAATTAGTTAAAACATATTTTCAGTTCGAGTACATACAACCTTAGAAGAATTAAACTGCAAAATATATGAAAATAAAAATATTAGCTATAATAATATAATCTTATAATATAATAAAAAATCCTGTAGTTATACGTAGAAAAATTATAAAATTTCAAAATATCAAAATTAATACATTTTTTTATGAAATGATCATCAAAGGTCATTGAAAATTAGAGAACCCGATAGAATTAAATTTTAGTGTATTGGTTAAATTATTATTGTATATTAAAGTCACTGATTTTATTAAATTTGCTTCTTTTTGAATACTTTTTCCTCTCATTTTATCGTCTATTTTTCCTTGAACAATGCACACACACACACACACACATCCAAAAAACAACGAAAACAAAATACCCCTGCTCTTAAGTATAGAAATGTAAATTTTTTTCGAATAAATAAGGCATAAATATTGAATTACATATCTTTAATAAAATTTACATTCTGTTTTTAACGAATTATTACATACTGAATTATTATACAATCAACATTGAAGATACTAAGAATGCTTTTATGAAGTTAGTCAACCTTTCAATCGAAAGACTCATATATAGAGAAAGTGAAATTAATAAACTAACTTTATCATAATTTATCAGACTGGCGAAACGGAAAAGCAACCCGCTAGTTTGCCAAGCTCATCTTAGAACAGACCTCTTACTTAACAAAGGCATACTTTTTCTTCATTCTCCATTACCTTCTACGACTTTATATGTTACATATTATTTTTTTTCTAAAACCTTTGGTTTTCCAACGTCTATCTATATAACTACTCTTGTTTCCGGAAATAAGTTATTCCATACGCAAATGAAATAAAAAGTAAATTACTTTTTTTTATTTATTTTAGAATTCATAAATTATTTTCACAATCAAGTGCTTTCTTTTTTTTGTAATATTTAATATAAAAGTATTAAATAACCGTCTAGACAGATGAAGCATCAGCCTATCAGATACCAATCAATACGGAAGGCACCCTCAGAACATTAGTTATACTTTGAGAACTGGTTGAAACTGTTAGGTTGCGAGGATAGTAAATTGGGAATGATGACAGTGAGCCCCCATGGGTCAACCAGGGGGTCAACCATTAGTCAGCTCCATCAGCCGCAGCCATGTCCATTTTTACCAGAGCACCTCTCCACTTCCTGATTTATTTCCAACACTCTAAGGGAAATATTAACCTTTAATATGCCCCTGATTTTTTTAGTTTTTATTCCTCGTATTATAATTTTATTATGATCATCGTTTGGTGACCGTAACCCTAAAAATCATCAGCCCCCAGGTTAATCTCTTATCAGCAATATAAACTTGATTATTATTATTTTATCCATCGTTAACTGACGATAATGATGAGCAAAAAGTAATTAACAACTAATCACTCACAATTTTACAATTTTTTAAACTCTAAAGAATAAATTTGGTTAAGTCTCAGAAAGATAGCAAAAACAATTCTAATTTAATAAAATGTTTTCAATAACTTCATTAATACTTCACTTCTGTGTGCCTTTGACCCACAGCAATATAGTAATAATTGTAGACTCATTGAGCTCGTTAAAAGGCTGCCATCTAGAATTCTGCATTCGGAACATTAGAAAAATTCCTGAATCGATTTCTAACTAAAATTGTACAAAGCCTGTGTATGTTAGTTAAATTTATATTTAACCGATATATAGTTATATCGGTTCCAATCGCACTGGCTGATCAAGCGAAGCACTCGCCCTTTTGGTATGGGCTAAAGTAATGTTAACGACATCAGAAATGAGCATACTCCTCGAAACAGAAAATTAAAGAAGATGAAAATGTGTACGGAATGAAAGCCCAAGGAGTAAACTAAATATTATAAAATAGAAGGTCTAGCCAGCTTTTGGATACCTCAAGCCGTATCTGTCGTAGAGAAGAGGTCATACTTAGTTGAGTGAGAATAAATCTCATGAGACTCACTCGATTCCATCTTATCACAAAAAACACGCTTCTGTAATGACATTATTATTTTAACAATATGACAACTAGTCATATATTTCAGGAATACACATATTTCATGTCACACCTTCATAGTTTTTAATTAAACCCGAATATATCAACAACACTTATAATAAATAAAGTAAGAGAATTAATCATTAAATTTTTAGAGTAATAAAATTTACTATCATGAATATAACATATAAATAAAAGCTTGAAGTAAATTTCCTTAATAACCATCTTAAGTTTTATTCCACCAGACAAAATCAAACGAACGAAGAACCCTAATTCACAAAATAATCACTTGTACTCCTTGGCTTCAGACCAACTAAGATATTATAATTACTTTTGAGATTCGATCTTTTGATTTACTAACTTCTCTCCATCCACTGAACCCTATTGTGATATGAATACTCAAGGTCATATTCATATTCTGGCACAATCCTCTCAGATACATCTTATTTTATTCCTTGTTAAAGGATGTGTCTCCGTCGCCTGATTAAAATGTATTGTCTATCTTAAATATACACAACCATGTTACTTATTTAACGAATTCCACTAATTTATTTTATCGACAATTTTGAGCATGATACTCGTAGGCTAAGACGTTGACTAAAACGATCTCATTAGACATTTTATTTTCCACATAAAAACAGGAACTGAAATAAAAATAAAAAATACAACGAGTTTTAAGATTTTACGAGGGCTGTAATAGGATAGACTAGACAGTAAACAGGAGGCTCGTTAGACCTGACCAATATAACCACTAGCTGTGTAAGTTATAATTCTCCACACTCGAGTGAAGAAGTGTGTTCTGCATCCTATAGCACTAATAACAAGGTTATAATAACAATAATTTCAGCTTATCAAGCTCTTCATATTTTCTTAACCATCAGCACAAGGAGGAATATTTCATGTTTTAATCAAAGTAAGAACTGTTTGGTTGTCCTTGTGTTAGTGTATATCACACTACATAGTTATTCTCAGTTATTTTAAATATTAATTTTATAAAAATGAAATTAAAAAAAAAACTTGTTATATATATATTTTTTTATTTGTTTATGTTTTTATATAAAGAACCATTAAATCATTATATAATCGGTTCCACGACTATACGGTCCAATACCCACTAACCCTCTAATTCAAGGACTATCAACACGAGACTTACCAGATACGAGACGACGTTTACGGAGGAGCTGGAATAGGGACCTCTTAAATTGATTTTTAAATTTCAATTTTAATGGAGAGGCATCATTGGATGGCCTTAACCTTCATGCCTTCATGACACTTTTTTTTTTTTTTTTTAATTTTCTCTCTCTCTACATCTCATTCGCTGGTTGTAAAAATACTTTTACAGTTGTGAATAAACTAAATAAAGTAAAAAAAAAAAAGAAAAAAAAAATGCTTTTATATGTAATATTTGACCATATGTGGTTTGCCTATACTTAAATTCATTATTTTTTCATTTTTGTTATGTCTTCCAGTTATTATAGTATGTGAGCCATTCATAAGCTGAATTTACTAATTTTTGGTTTCTAAATGTTTCTCCAGAAGTCTTAATTTTTTTTCAATTCAAAGTCAATTTCCATAGCAGGAATTATAAACATCACTTGATGACAAAATATTTTAGTATCTATCGAATATTGACTAATTTTATTTTGAAATCCTCATCATAATTATAATAGGATTAATTTAAGTTTTATTCGTTACTTAATACAGATTCTTCATTATTGTTCCACAAATAATGTCACTTATAGGTTAACCAACAAGAAGTCCCTCAGTCTAGAAGGCAAACATGTTGGAACAATCCTCACTCATATTGTGTTAAATTGAAAGTGAATGTTAGGAAAAAATTAGAAAAAAATATTTGTTCTTTTACCAACCTACTAGATAAACTTTATATTGATAAACTTTTGCTAAACCATTCGAAATACTAATTTCCTGGATACACAAGGTTTAAAAAGAGCTCATCCTATAGATTTTATTCTTAGTTGACAAATCAGTACCCATTAAATATAGTAAATTCCATTGGCTCTTAATAAATACCTGCTGAAAAAATAGATGATTTCCACAACAAAGAAAATAAGGAAACAAAAATAAAAAAGAAGAAATGACCAGGAATATAATTTTCTCGTCATTTCTTCTTTTTTATTTGAATATTTGATCGGCAGAGTTTTTAAAAATAATATACAAGACGTGTAATATTGCCTGTTTAATTTTATACCAACTGATGTAATTCACATTTACTTGATAATACACTTTTGCTATTTGTAAAAATTTTTGTGTAAATGAAAAGTAATTTTTACCTCAAACATTAAGTCCTCTAAGAATAATTACAATGATTGTCTGGCATAAAACGGTTTAATCACTAAGCAACAACACAATAAAATAATAATATAAAAAATAAAACAAAAGTGTTGAAGTTTCAGGCATAATATATCTAAATACTCAAAACATAAAGTAAACAATAAAAATAGTTGATGATTTTATATTGAAATTAATTAATAAATAAAATAAATTTAAGAGGAAAAACATAAGTATATATTATGCATCCTATTTATTGTTACTAATTTGAGGAAGATTGATAGTTGAGGAGTAAGAGAAATATTTTATGTTTAAATGCGGTTTAGTGGATGGATGTGAGTAGAGAATTCCATTACGGGGTACCACCAATTATATAGGATTTTTTGAAAGATACTGTTCCATGAGAAGAAACTTACAAATTGGTTGATTAGGATCTGGTATTTAAGGAGTGGACAGAAAAACTCGGAGTAAACAAATCGAGGATATAGGGAGGCTTTTAATTCGGTGCACCAATAGGACATGAGAGCGCCTAGGTTTCCCAGATAAAACAATCCATTACTCTATTAAGTCTCATATCATGCCTACGTGACGATCCACCATAAACAAAGCGATCGTAATCAAAGCGGGGGCAAATGAGGGAGGAAACTCTAGAAGCTGGCGCGTTTTTTCATTAAGAAATAGCCAGAAGTACACGATCAGAGAAAGATACGCACTTATCG
This sequence comes from Halyomorpha halys, assembly GCF_000696795.3. Taxonomy (NCBI): domain Eukaryota; kingdom Metazoa; phylum Arthropoda; class Insecta; order Hemiptera; family Pentatomidae; genus Halyomorpha; species Halyomorpha halys. Next base: position 226,281 of record NW_027106205.1, on the reverse strand, counting down.
TCATCAATCTTCCGAAATTGTCAATTTAGAGTATTGATTTCTTGTGAATAAAAATATTTTATTAGGCACGAAACCTGGGTCGGTGTAACCTTTGATTGACATTTGAGATTTCGTTGTACTTCAATAAGAAAATAAAATCAGCTAGACTGACAGCTTATAAATTTATAATTATATATGATAGAAATCGTTTAAAATCATCTCAAAACAAAAAAAAAATCGATGAAAAGTTACAAAGCGTCTAGTCTCCATGAGGATTAACAGTAACCAAAAAATACGAGATTTTCTATCTAAAGACTATATTTTTAAAAATCTAACAAATACCTCCTCAGTCAACTACTTTAGGAGGCCCTCTGACATGGAAAATGTTAAGAGAAAATTAAATTCTAGTTTTAGGTTTAGTGTAAGTTAATACAAAAAGAAGGTGAGTTTCATCATCCAGTTATTGATTAGGAATAAATAGAATTGACAAAGATTGTGATTATGTTTATGAACATAACATGCAATGAAAAAGTTAATAAAAAAAATGAAGAAATAGTGAAGAAGCTATACTGACACAGTTGCCTGGAATTTTTTTTTTAATAATATACAAGTTGAGTGTATTTCAGTTTGAGTGTATATCAATATATCAATATATATATATATATATATATATATCAATATATTTTAGCTTATTGAAAGTGATTCCATTCGCATTTATTGTATTTCTTTAATTTACAGTACGGTACAGTATTTGCAGTACGGTAAGAAATAGCCTGATGTATTCTAGGTAAAATCAGATTAAGCAATTCTTATCTTCGCCTCACTTTCGAAATAGCCATAGTACAAGAGCCCAAAAGGAGGAAAAAGGCAGTTATTTCACCCCAATATCTGATTACTTCATTGAAAACTATGAATAATTACTAGTCGAAATTGATGAGTCTGCTAAGTATAGGTAGGGTGAATAAAAAGTGGGGGCTGTTTCAAAACGTTAAAAATAATTAATTTTTTATTCGGAGCTCTTATCTTTACAACTACCAACAACAATAGAAAATCTAAGAGAACATCATTTAAAGTAGAATAAATTTTCTAAAAGCCCTATTTACAATCAATAGTTCTCGAAATATAGCTTTTTAAAAAGCAACATTTCATAAAAATGTATGGAACTTACTGAAAGATCAGTAGTTAGGGAATTAATTTTGAAAAATCTATATCTCAAAAACTCTTTGACGTACAGATGTCTATTAGCACTCAAATTAAAGCTAGTTTAATGAGCTATAAAGTAGTTCATGACTTTTACCTTCGTAGGAGTAGTACTTTTCATGAAATTTGCTAAAATAAATTGATTTATAGTTGTTCGGACAAATTTTCATCTGCCAAATTTATATTCATATGTGAATAAAAACTACTACCCCTGCGGAGATAAGTGTCATAATCTACTTTATAGTAAGTTAAATTTCCATTATTTTGAGTGTTGGTGCACATATGTGCGTCTTATGGGTCTAGAGATATATTTTTTTCAAAAATCCAACATTTTATACGAACAACTAGAAATTGAAGTTTATTTTGTCAAATATAAAAACTACTACTCCTACAAAGATAAAAGTTATGAAATATTTTATAGTACACTAATCTAGCTTTAATTTGAGTGCTGGCAGATATCTGTAGGTCCAATGGTTTTTGAAATAAAGTTTTTCATAAATCAAACCTATTGTCCGAACAACTATAAATCAATATATTTTAGCAAATATCATGAAAACTACTATTCCTACGAAGGTAAAGGTCATAAACTACTTTATAGTACAATTATTTAGCTTTAATTTTAGTGCTAATAGACATTTTTACGTCGAATGGTTATTGAGATATAGACTTCTTTAAATAACATTCTTTTAGATTCTCTCGTGATGCTGGTTTTTAAGATATGGACCTCGGAATGAAAAATTAATGTTTTTTTTAACGTTTTGAAACAGCAAGAATGATAATCACGTCTGTTATTAGTTATAACATAATTAATGAAATTCCTACGATAACTTCCTTTTTTAGAAATTTATCAGGAGTTTTAATTTCATTTATTTACTATAAAATGTAAAAACAATATTGACAACTGTTAGCTAAAACAAAATATAAATGGTTAGAGAGCATCATAGTTTAAATTTGACCTTGCCCTAGGTAGCCAATCTGATAGAGCTTTGAGGAAGTGTTTATTAGTAACATAATGAATGGTGGGCTGGTTTCTTGATAACTTTCAATTTTGCAGCAATATTTATTAATATTTTTTTTTTATGTCTAAATAAAAATAAAGCGGAAATATTTGTGCTAAAAAGATAATATTTTGCTTAGTAATCTGGTATTTAAATGTTTTTCGGGATGATAACAACTAATATGAACTTTTTTTACCTTCTTCTTCAGAAAGGTCTCTGAAGCTATTAACTTGAGCGCTATTAACAGACCTGATGAAGCTCTGGAATTCACTGATGTAGTGGGGTGAAACGTTGGAAAATAAATATTTGTAAACTATTTCTGCTTTTCTTTTTACCGCAACCGTGGCCATCTTCTTCGTAATTTATAAAAGTTAAATAAAAAAAAAAAAAAACGTCATTTTTGAAACATTCATATTTCTTGTGAAGATGCTCCTAGAGGTTGTCTGAATGAACAATGAACACAGGGACATATGACTAATATTATAATATTTATACTTATCAAAAACAATTTAGTTAAAATCGACGATTTCTTTCTGTATCCTCTTCTTGTCAGTGGAAAGACAATATTGAGTAAAATATAATTATAAACACATATTATTTTAATTAGTTATCTCAAAAACTTAGTAATTTCAGTTGCGGAACAAAATAAAAATTACCGTAATTTTATTTTAGTATTTTCAAGTTATAGTAACTGGAAAATAACTGGAATTAAAATTGCTGTTTTGCTCAACACTAGTGCAACCAACAATCATACATGAAACTCTTCACAGTTTCAATCATGCATTGATTATTAATTAACTGTACTTAATTATATTTAAAGTGACGCTGCGAGTTACACAATGAGAAATGACTTATTCATAATAGCCACACAGTTCGTTTCGAAAATATTTTGCATATCAATCGTATGAAATCGTTTCGCCACTGCATCCTAGAACAGCTAGCGAATGCTGCTAACATTATAGTGCTTAGAATGGCTTTTATCTACTTATAAAGCATAACCGTGATGGTGACATTGTAGCTAAGTCAGGATATTTCTAAGGACTCAACTGAATAACTGTATTTCCTGTATGTATCTGGACTACCTGATTTCTGACTTACCGAATAAGTTTATAGCTACATTGGGTAATATATAGAGAGGAAATGGTGAGGAGAGTAGAAGGGTAACGGAAAAATAGATATATGAGATATTAGCAGGTGCTGATTTATATAGGGTTCAACTGGGTATGTGCGTCAGCTTTTTGGGGCAGTAGAATCTAAGGTGCCCAAAATAACGGAATGAAATACTTGAGGGAAAGATATATGTTTTTTTAAACGTTAATTATCATTACATAATATTAGAGGAACTTAATGATGCTATTAACAGCATAGAGATAAGCAAATAAATTGAGCATTTGATGAAAAAACAAAATGTTAGCCGAGTATGTGTGTATCATTAATGGATCCTCCTCGGTTACTTTTTCCATAGAAATTCACTATGGGTATTATTTCATATCATAAAGTACATAGCTCTAGAATGGTTTATTGTCATAAGAAAGCATAGTTAACTTGTTAGTTGAAATAACTTCATCGGACGCTTCAGACTCTTGGTTCCATCTGAGTATCTGTGCTGTGGTGCAATATCAAACTTTTGCTAAATGTCAAATATTTAAGTTTTTTGATTGCATATCAATTATTTGAAATGTTATTAAATACTTAATGTGCCTGTAGTGAATTAAAAATAGTGAATGTAGGAGTTAAATTAGTAGCATATGAATCTTAGAATATTTGAATTTAATGTATGTTTATTCCTATTTTAGACAAAAAAAACTGAATTTCGAACGTCTGAATAATATCACAATTCTAGGTTTAGAAGAATTTAACAAGATGCTACTATAAAAGGATTATTTATAATAATCCTCAAAGCAAAATTTTATAACATTAAATAACACCTTCATCCTCTGATATCTTCATTATAATTCAAAAAATTCTATTCCATAACTAATGAACAAACATTTAAATCTTTTACTACGATTTAGTCTTTTTTATTTCCTTTATTTAATTTTGTTTACAACGTAGGTGGCTGTAAGCAATTGTCATAATTGATTGTTGTGTAGTGACTGATGCCTTCTTCTTATGCGACCTAGTACATGTAAGCAGAACACGTACTGCTAGGACATTCACTTCTGATTAGCCTTTAGTTCTTGGTATTAAAGCCAGCCAACTGCTTGGCTCTGGGCTAAGCGTTTCAGGACAGTAGCACTAGAAAAATGAGGTAGTTTTATTTAAATATAAGCGCTACAATTAGCTATTGTAGTTATCATGGACGTGTTACGCTTTTGATATTAAAAAATCTCAAAAGTATAACACTTCGTTTATTTACAAACATATATGTATATTTGAGGGTCTTGGGGATCATTCAATAATACAACTATATTTAGGCTATTATGGATTATTGAATGACCCTTAGGACTCACAAAAATATATATCTACAACAGTCCAGAAAATCTTCAAATTTACCTATTCAAATGTTATATTAATTAAGAATAATCCTAGAAATAAAGGGATACTCAACTGCTCATAGTTAATCAAATGGTTTGAACTGTATTCATATTAAGAACGGAAAAATAATTATTAGAGATATATATGCTCCTGAAGAAGAAAATAAAAATCAAAAAAAGAATAATAAAATATTTCATAAATTTAAATACAGTTCTTAACCTGTAGTTTCTTAGAACTACATGAAAAATATTTTTAGAGAAAAACGATATCATGGGATAAAGAAAACGAAGGACATATAGGATACTATTTCAGAGCGGTCTAAGAGAGGAATGGACTTGTGGTTTACCAAAATCATCATAGGTTTTCTGGAATTGGTCCAATATTTCGTTTTATCTACATGCATCACGATGTGATAAAACGAAATATGTAAAAAATGAATCTTGCATCTTGTAGAACCGGTGATTAAGAGAGAAGGAATGAACTGGTGGAAAATTAAACGGGTTTCTATTTATTTATCTCCGGTACTTTCAAGGGAAACTACTGACGGCGTACGGTGTACTCTGTTTAAAATAGTAAATGTCAAAATGCAGAGCATGAAGAAGTTGAGGATTTTTTATAAGAACTTTAAAAACCATTTGTACCCCTTGAAAACTAAAAAGTTTGTAATCAAGTAGATTTTATCAATTTTCTAATTTAAAAAAAATCTGATTAAGAGAGGCTTTTTATGTGAATGGGTGTACCTCAGAGGGCTCTGAAAACCACAGGGTTGACCCATGGCTACAGTAATAGAATAAATAATTAATCCCCACAGCCGGATTCGGATCTGGGTCCTGGGAGTTAGTAATACAGTGCCTTACCAATGAGCCATCCTACACCCATAATTTTCAAATTAAAAAAAAAAACAGTGCCATTAAAATTTTAATTTATCTAATTTCAAACATTCTACAAATATTTAATTCATTAATAATATACATAATATTGAAATTGCAGTGGAAAACAGGTGATGATCTGTGTGTGTGTGTGTATGTGTGTGTGTGTAAAAAGAAAGATTTGAATCAACGGGATATGAAATGAACTTGACCGACAAAACATACTAATAAAAATAACAAAGGATTCATTCTGAGATTAGTCACTTTTTTTTTATTAGAAAAGCTTCATTCAAACTAAAAGGCTTTTAATGCATGCTCGAATGGAGAAGCTTACTAGAGGCAACAAAAAGAATCAACCCAAGAGCAGAATAGCTTCCATATGTCAAGAATAAGTGTGTACATTCGTTGTCAAGGCATTTTATTAACACAACAGGCAAATCATGAAAAAGCATCTATATATTCGATCCTTAACCATCGATTTGTTGTGTGTATCAATTGTGTTTATTCAAACATTTACCTGCTGATATTAAATTGGAGTAAAAATCAAAATAATGAGAATCGATAATAACATTCGTTAATAAATAAATATTCTTTCTTAAATGTATTCTGAAACATACAATGCTCTTGATTAATGCAATGTCAAAATCATTGGTCATAATTTACTTTCTGTTACTTTTTTAATCGCTTCATTAAATGAAAATTTTGATGCTGATTGTTCCTGTACCAAGCCAAGTAATTATGATAACTATGGCGATTTGATTACTAATGTAATCGTATATCCATTACTAATGTAACCTCGTACAACGGAGGTTAATAAAAATCAGATTTTTTTATCAATATAATTGGTAGATTAATGTTGATGTTGGTATGTTAATGCTGATGACTAATGCATAATTTTCAATATTTTATAAAAAGCTGAGATGGGTTGAATGTCATAAGGAAGGAAAATTCTGGAGCATCATATCTGTGACGCGCGACCTGTTTGGGTATTACGGTTTCCCATCAATCACCTTTTGATTCATTCACCATTCCTAAGCTATTGATACGTCAATATTATATCATACAGGAATTCAGGTAGTATGAATAACTTTGTTAAATATCAACATGTTTCTATCCGTATTTATTATCAATTTTATCATTATACTTTAGTTCTGTAATAATAAGTATCGTAATTGTATCATTTTACTTATTTCTTATTTTGAGGTGTAGATAGTTGACCGTATATTAATTATTGGAGAAGTTTGTCGGGGGGTGCGGTCAGCAAAGAACAACATAAATAAACAAAACCATATTTTAATTAATATGGTATAATAAATAAATAATATTTATAATAAATAAATATGGTTTTGTTTATTTATGTTGTTCTCTACTGACCGCACCCCCCGACTAACTTCTCCAATTATTACTTATTTTATTTTGTCCTTATTTAACTATGTATCAACTTTGATTATGCTACATTTTATTTATCTTTCTGTTTGTTAAAGAGAAATTTTATTATTTTTAATTATTTATGCAATTTTTATTTTATTTGTTTTTTGTAAGATATTTTAGTTAAGTAATTTTTAATTTTAGTTAGAATGTAATCATTTATCACTATTAATTATTACCCAAAGTTGAGACATATTTTAATACTTATGAATAAATAAAATTTGATTACATAGTAATTTTATTAAACTACATCATCAAAAAATAATTTCCCTTCGTATGTAGCAGCACATATTACAATATTAAAACATTGCATGAACAAGGAGATGCGTTAAAATTACTTTTTTTTTATTATGGTATCAAATTGTAAGCTAAAGAAATCCATATTTTACCAAACTAAAGTCATTCAACGCTAAAATAATTTTGTTTTGAATATTTCATGGCCACATTTAATGTTTAAACCTATTTTTATTTTTTTATTGTCATCGAAAATAGTTAATAGCGTATTTTAATTTCTTAAACCTTTTCCGTAGCACAAGGACGTTGGTTGTAACATTAATTGTTGATTTCTCAAATCTCTGAATAGGTTAACAATCGATATATGGCTAGTAATTGTTTGAATTCTTATTTAACATATGTTGTATTAGTAAAAACCCGATATAGTACAAGGAGCTATGTGGAATTTTATTTTTGAAGAGTAAAATCAATAAATTAGTGAGATAAAATAATTGATTTGAATCCTTTCCATGAAATACACAGAAATGAAAATATACCAATCTTTTTGTTTTTTCAATTATTGGTTTTTCTTTCAAAATATTGAGAAAAACAAGAATAATTTTGTTCAGTCCTTATTCACTTGTTACCAAGAAAAGTGTTGATAGGGACAAATAATTTTCATTTACAAAGGTAGTGGAAGTGCCTTCGGGTAAAAACATATATATATGGTTGATGCCTCTTGAAGAATTTTCTTTATTGTGCTAGTAAGTATGAAAGTTCTATAAAAATGTCTGGGAGTAATCTTGTGATTTTTCATTCTTAACAATAAGTTATGGCAATATCAGTCGTAGGGGTAGATTTTTAATTTACTAGAGTGACGCCTACACCGCCATATCCACTATCCACCCCCTTGCCTCGAACTTCCTGACTGTCCATTAACCAACCCGGATCCCTCGACTCGGGGAGTTACCTTTGACTCACCCTCCCTACCTCCTCGATAAGAAGGTATCGCCCCACTACTGCCCGGTAGTCAGTGTTCGCTGAGCACCTAGTCGTTCGTCATGGTCGGTCTCTTGTGTTAGCGGTCTTCTGTCGTTGTAACACTTCGCCAAAGGTAAGCTAATAGAAGAGGAAGGACTGTTTGGACTACCCCGCTCGACGTTTCATCAGTGATCTTCAATTAATCAACGTAATACCATTGTTATACGCTAATTCAATTATTTTAATGATAAGACATACCTTCAATGCTATCTTCACGTCTTAATAAAGTTTTATCAATCCACTCGGTTATTCTGCATACATACAAATAATAGTATATTTATCAACATATAAAATTATTAGAACGTTCAATCAGTATAAAATTATCGTAATAAAAAGTTTTATTAGAAATTAATTATGATTGCCATTGCCTTTGTTATTGATGATAACAATAACGATAACTTTAAATATTCAAAAATGGTCAAGTAGTTTATAGATTGAAAAGGCAACCAACAAACATCTCATAAAATGAAAACAAAAATAGATTAGAAGAAGTAATAAAACAATATTAATGTAAAGTAAATAAATTAAGTCTTATAATCTTGTTAATTACGAGACTTAATAATTCAAGAAACGTAAAACCGAAAACAAGAAATAATTACAAAATTAAGTTTTAGCAAAATAAAAGATATAAATTCATTGCATGATTTCATTAATTGATATAAAACTTCTTATACTGAAACTGACAATTTGAAACGTTATTTTTTTATTTTTGATGAATTAAAAAAGATAAACGATATTCCCGAGATTTTTTTTTTTTAGAAATAACTAGTGAAGTATGTTTAAATTGTATTTTTGAACTCATTTATTTATTTATCTCATCTTAAACAGTTCAACCATTAATTTAGAAAACTGAAAGTTCTTTATTTACCTATGAGAGCGGATGAAGTTCTGTCGGTAGATGTTAGATAAAATATAGATTCATATTGAGCTATGTAATGTTTAGATTTTATTACAAATGCAATGAAATGAACAAGTTAATAACATGATATGACATTCATTTTGATAATCTACTCTGTGATCTTTTAGGAACTGAATCAATCATAAATAAAACTGACCACAGATCTCGAAAATTTAATAAACTATGTATACATATTCCTTTTTAAATAATTATCATAATTTATTACATAAGAAAACTTTATTATTTATAACTTGGAGTCGATGGGATTAGTATATTAAATTATTTGTAGATTTTTATGTTATATTCAGATCACAATTTTTGAATTGAATCTAATTTTTTAAGAGGCATCAAGAACGAAATACTATAATTCAAGAAATTTGATAGTTAAGATTTTTACGTTCTCAACCGTCTGTCAATAATTTTAAAAAAATTCAGAAACACGTTTGCTGAAGTAGTTCTTGGAGTATACAGATCAATTCTTTACAAGTATTTAAGTTAAATGTCAGTAAGGCAATTAAAATGAAATAATACATATATAAAACCAACTTTTTATTTTAATTAAACCAATCATTAATCGATTTATTTGTTTTCTACACTATCATAGGTCACCTAAATTATTCTACCTTCAACTATTTTGATATTTGTTTTTAGTTAAACTTTGCCCATTTTGCTTTACATCGGAGTCCGTAATGCAAGAGTAATAAAAACAATAAATATTAACTAAATATGAATCTACTTAATGGTAATAGTTGATCATTTTATCACGGCCAGATCACGATCGAGAAAGACAGTACTTGCCAGTAAAGTCATTGATGGCTTGACCTTCAACCGACCTTTCCACTCACCTAATGGATCGAGTTCCCGAAGATCGATTTGTGTTATTGTGTAACCTGTTCCATAAAATAACCGCTCTTCTCCAGTCCCATGGGATTACCTAAGACTGGGGATGTTAATTACCGGGAACAATTCAGGGGTTCGAACTTCACCACAAAGTGCACCCTGCAATACTAATTTTATATAATCTGTCTTTTTTATTATTTCCCTGATTCATGAAAATTCATTACGTGGTTTAGTCAAATTATGTTTAAGTAATATAATCTAACATTCATGTGGCTGTCTTAACATCAAGTATAAAAAGATCATCTCTTCTATTTCCTTACACTATCTTTTTTAAAAACTTTTAAATTAAACACATAAATATCGTTCATTTGTAATATAATTATTTTGATTTTCATTTCAAGTTTTAATATTTCTTTTCTACATTATTGTTTTATGATTGGAGAAGTTTGTCGGGGGGTGCGGTCAGCAAAGAACAACATATATAAACAAAACCATATTTATTTATTTTATGCGGACGTTTCGGCCTGAGTTTCAGGTCTTCATCAGGGGTTGTGGCGTAGAAGGTTGTGCAGTTGCAGGCCTACCTTCTACCCCACAACCCTGATGAAGACCTGAAACTCAGGCCGAAACGTCCGCATAAAATAAATAAATATGGTTTTGTATATTTATGTTGTTCTTTGCTGACCGCGCCCCCCGACAAACTTCTCTAATCATTAATCTACGGTCAACTATCTACACCTCATTATTGTTTTATAATCTTTCATATGATTTAATATTAGTAATTTGTTAAAAATTTCCCAAAGAATATTTATCGAGTTATATATTTATGTTTTTCTTTTTCAAAATTACATAAAAATATAACTCTATAATAATTCTTGGGGTAATTTTTAATAAATTACTAATATTAAATCATATGAAAGATTGTAAAACAATAATGTAGAAAAAAATAAATTTTGAAAAAAAAAATTAAAATTAAATATATTCAATACTTTGAAAATATTTCCCGGCAAACAATATTTCATTAAAAATATATATGTATAATTTAAACAAATTAAAATATATTCATAGTCTTCAAAATATTATTCAGTTATCCAACATACCAAAGCATATAAATTCTAAATAGAAAAGATTTAATGTTGTTTTTAATTTTGTACTTATTTGGTGCAAAATATACAATATTTTCGTTGTACAGACTCGATGAGTATTTTATTTTTCTTCTCTCTCACACTTTTATGAACGAATACATACAAGATATAAAATTGACAATATACCATTTATAAACAAATTCAGTATACAAATATATACAATATGCGAATATATGCAACATAAAAATCCTTTGATTGTCTAATAGAATGTAAATTTTGATGGATGACCAGTTCATTAAACTGATACGTAATCTATGAATAACAAGTTATTTTTATCCACAACTACTAACTTCCTATTCATTTTTTTTGTTACTATTTTTTTCTGAGTCATGTTCTGCTAACGGGGAGAGGGAGAGAACTAGTTGGACAAGTGGGCCTAGCAGTCCTTTTTGCTAAACCCGAGCCGCTACCTGGAGGGGTGGTTCTCAAACCTGTCGCTAAAAAAATTTTGCGGCATCCTGGTCACACTAAAAAGAATTTACCCTTATCAGACTAAAAAAAAATTTCATCAACATTTTTAGATTAAAGAAAAAAAGAGCATAGTAGTATTCTTAAAGCAGATTTTTTTTCACTTATATTTACATAATTTTTAACCCCACCTTAGTTTACTTCTTTGTATCTTATCATCTTACTTTGTCAACATATTTTTAGTCGTTTTCACCTTTTTTCTAGCCCTGCAAAATATGGTGCAACATCTGCAAATAATTGTTTAACCGCATCCCCGACCATCACCTTCATATTCGGGAAAAAAATCACATAAAAGATGTAAATTAAAAAAACGCTCATTCCATTGTAGGATCCTCCTGAAACTGTATCATTGCGACATGACTAATTCTGATAAGATCTGCTTTGGTATTACGTGTCATACGTACAATTATATGTACGTATACTTGATGGTCTATATCATTACTTAAAATGAATCTGTTGTTAACACAATTTCAATTGACTGGAACTATAAAAAAAAAAATTAAATAGCCGCTCTAACTATATATTAAATGGTTAAACATTATATTCCCCAAAGTTTTGTTACTTGAATTTATTTTTTGAGTTAGGTTATTTTTTTTAATATTTGTCACGTTCGTGCTTTTTATGAAGGCTGAATTTTTGTTTTTATGATGTAAAAATATTTAAAATAAATATTGATAATGTAACTGAAATTTAATTTTATAAAAATTAAAATTTTGAATTTTTCAACAATTGAATAAAAAATAAAAATTACAAAATTCTGTAAATGTATGCATTTTTATAAAAAAAATTATTTTTGTTGAAGCAATCAATTTATTCTAACAATTTCATTCTTTAGTTTGCACCATACGTGTAGCCTTTTGACTCAAGATGAATAAGGTATGAAGGTTACTACTGACAATAGATTGTAAGTTGAATATAGAACCGCTTTAATGTGCCAGGTACTAGTGCGTACATTCGTATTGTTTATATTTGTTGATTGTCAAGGGCATTCCAACATTGACATGAGAACAACAGTAGAAAAACGTTTCAGTGTTTTAGAACCTTGCGTTCGATATTCATTTACTTCGATCGTCTTGATCCTGCTTTCACAGGCATAGAAAAAATTAATTACGTCCATTAATTACTGCCTTACATGGCACTTTACATGATTTTTCTAAAACGGTTTGACATATGATCAGTCATCATTGACACTATGTTTTGAAATATGTAAATTTCAAATACTTACTTTAAATTTAATAATTTTTAATAAAATGTATTATATGAAATTCGTTTTATCGTTTCGAGCCATAACTTTCATTTACTCAAAATTTTATGATCCTTGAACTTTTGCCATTACCATTTTCTGTGTTTTATTTGACGAACTGAGTTTAATGTTTATAATCCAGTTAGTCTAATTTTTAATTCCGCTTTGGAATGATAATTTTTTTATTGAAAAACAAATTATTTAAATTATTAAAAATGATTATAAACAATCTCATTACGTATTAATCTTATTTTAATGTCATGACTTATTTAACTAAAAATAGTATACAACGTTTCGACCAATGCCTCCAAAATTTAACAGCAAGCGTGAAAATAAATAATCAAGTCCTTTATTAGTTAATACAAAATAAAAAAAAATGGATATTCTATTGAACATTGTACACTAAGCTCCATAATATTTCATATCAAAACAATATCATCAACAATAAACTGTTACTGCCTCATCGTCTAATAGTTATTTTTTAACAGTCCATTATTAATATAATATAATAAGATATTTGTTTTAACTGATTATTATTATATCTAATTTAATTTTGGCATTGATTTTATATCAAAGGCTGACTAATCTAATCTCTGTTGATACATATTGTTTTTCAAATGAGAATTACTTGTAGTTGATATCTGGCGTCGTCAGTGCTAAGGCATCAGTTTTAGCCTTAGCTCATTTATAGTGCAGTTAGTAAATAGTGGCTGTTCAGTCAGTGAGTGTGTCATTATTGGATATTTTGGATACTTTACTTTGTCGAACGTGTAAGTAAAGATTTTTTGGAACAGAATATTTCAAGTACATAAAAATGTAATGTGTGTTTTTTATGTTAACCCAGTCGAACTAAATTTTTATTCATAACTGATAATAGCATTTAAGAATATAATACAAATAATAGAGAATATAAAAAAAAAAAAAATGGAATATTTGAGAGAAATAAAACATAATAATAAATCCTGATGCTTTGTTTATAATAAATATAACAATTCATGAGGTTCCATTATGAAAAAGAATTTTCAATTGTATCCGAAATTCTTAGCAATACTTTATAATCCATATATCATACAAAATAAAATAAAAAAAAGATAGCAGTAAAGTTGAAATATGTAGTATAGAACAAAGCATTTACCTTAAAACATTGTGTACTAATTTTTTTATATTGTCACTCATTAAATTCAATTATTGCCATCACTACGTATTGCAAAAATACAAAACATAATCAAATATTTACTGTATTTATAATAGCATATAGATGACGCCAAATTTGGGATTAAGAAACAGTAATTTGAGTTATAAAATACAAAATTACCTCTTAATTTTGCATTTTTGTATGACAAAAGTAATCAATCCCGAAAATGTTTATAAAAGTAATTATTATATTTCATGAATTGTTTATCACACAATTTTTATTAACGTAGGACCGTTCGTGGCCGAGTAAATTGATGGGTTTGTCTAAAACAAACCTTCTATGGCTCTAGATAACACTAACTCTCCCTTCTCCCCCATATGTCAGAAATGACCAGTCAGGGGATAATAAAGAAAAGGTTATTAACGTTCAGTTTACAAAAAATAATAATTTCTTACTGTTGCTCATGAATTTTATATGCTATAACCTATAAAAAAAGAAAAACTAACTAATAAATTTTGCAGAAATTATAAAAATATTACTGTTATTATATAATTTCGGATGGGATTATATCACTATTCACTTACATGTCATTAAATACTCTTTACGTTTTGAGGTGGTACTCCATAAACATATATATATGTACCCTCTGTATGGTTACTTCAATATGGAAAATTTTTCCTTTCTTTTTTTTTTTTTTATTTAAATATCGTGGTTTTATGCATTATAATAATTAAAAGCATTCTGCGCACCACGAATATTATCCTCATATCATTCAGTAAGCTAATAGTAGAAAATAACCTAGATTGTTATTTAGACAAAATTTCAAAAAATATATGTATCAAGATTTAAAAGATAGAGAAGTTAAATGAAAAAAAATCTTATAATTGTTTTTTATTTAACGTTGTAGACTCTCAGGCTTGTGCATCAGGTTGCCTAGAAAAAAGTGAGTTAAATTAAATCTTTAAAACCAAGGAGCACAAGTATTTTCAATAGTTTCTCAAGATTAGATAGTTCTGGAAGTACGGACAATTATATAAATTATAGCTATAATTTAGACCAGTGACTTATCAGAAACAGATTTAGATAATGCCTCGAGCAATAACAATCATGATATCAACTAATGTCGTGCCATAAATTAGCCCATCTGGGTATCTATATTCTGTAAAAGCATGGTCTACTCGGTTTGATTACTAAAAGGCTTTTTTTGTGTAACTAACCTAAATAGAACAGAAAAAAAGCTGCAATAATTAATGACATCGAATATAATTAAGAATAAACATTGTTTGTTGGAACATATTAAATTATTTCTCCGTAACTAACACAAAAAAAAATACTGTTATTTTTAACTACTACGATTTTCGAGGACCTTAATGTAATTCTATTGGGTAAGGGTAAGCATTGTACGTATGAAAGTTGAACATTATTGTTATATAGAATTAGGAAAAATTCTGTCTCCTTGCAAAATAATCGCCGTTCCTGAGCTCCGTCCTTAGTTTTAGGATGTACGTTGTACTAATAGTACATGAGCCCAAGAGGAGAAAAAAAGTCAGTTATTTCACCCCCATTTTTGATTACTTTAATGAAAACTATGTATAATTACTAGTCAAAATTGATGAGTCTGCCAAGTATACGTAGGGGAAATAAAAAATGACGACTTTTTAAAAACGTTAAATATAATTAATTTTTCATTCGGAGCTCTATATCTTTAAAAATACCAACAACAATAGAAAATCTAAAAGAACATCATTTAAAGTAGAGTAAATCAGCTAAACTGTAAGCCCTAATAGAGCTATTTAAGTTCAATATTTCTCGATATATAGCTTTTTAAAAAGCAATATTTCATAAAAATGTTGCACAGAACGTACTGAAAGATCACCAGTTAGCGTATTTATTTTGAAAAATCTATATCTCAAAAAACATTTGACGTACAGATGTCCGTTAGCATTCAAATTAAAGCTATTTCATTTGCCAAATTTATATTTATATGCGAATTTCATAAAAACTACTGTCCCTACGAAGATGCGTGTCATACACTACTGTACAGTAAGTTAAATTTCCTGTATCTTGAATGCTGGCAGACATATCTTCGTCTTATGGATCTAGAGATATATTTTTCAAGAATCCAACATTTTATACGAACAACTAGAAATTAACTGTTCGTGAATTTATTTTGTCAAATATTATAAAACTACTACTCCTACAAAGATAAACGTTATAAACTATTTTATAGTAAATTTAACTAGCTTTAATTTGAGTCCTGACAGACATCTGTACATCCTATAGTTTCTGAAATAAAGTTTTGCAAATCTCAAACTTATTGTCCAAACAACTATAAATCAATTTATTTTAGGAAATCTCATGAAAACTACTATTCCTACGACGGTAAAGGTCATAAACTACTTTATAGTACGTTAAACTAGATTTTATTTAAGTGCGAATAGACATCAATACGTCACATAGTTTCTGAGATATAGATTTCTCAAAATAAATTAACTAACTACTAATCTTTCAGGAGATTTTTAAGAAATGTTGCTTTTTAAAAAGCAAATTTACTCTACTTTAAATAATGTTCTTTTGGATTTTCTAGTTTTGTTAGTAGTTTTTAAGATATATAGCTCCGAATGAAAAATTAATCTTTTTTATGGTTTTGTAACAGCCGCCATTTTTTATTCCCCCTACCTATACTTGGCAGACTCATCAGTTTTGACTAGTAATTATACATAGTTTTCATTGAAGTAATCAAAAATTGGGGTGAGATAACTGCCTTTTTTCTTTTCGGCTCTAGTACTATAAAAGACCAAGTTCATTTTTCCAAATTTAAAAAAAGAAAACCCAAAGTTGAGAAAAGTTGATGATAGTATTTTATATACATTTTAATTATATTAATATCAATAACGGTTGATAAAATCTCAATAAAAACTATAGGAACTACATGAAGAAATTAACTGCTATTGCATACATACATAAATGCATTACAGTATTCGAAAATGTATTATAACCGTCAAGGTCCCCGTTTCATGATATTTATGATATAACTTCGCTGTTGGAACATTAATAATATTATTGTTTCTTTAACGGCAAACTCGGACACTAGCCTTGGACACTGTTTGTGTGGATCTTTGCTGCGTCATGTTTGTGTTTGATAAAATATGGTTAGGGATGCAGATGTGATTTTGATTACGCAGTATGTTTGTCGAAATATTTATTCAAACATGATTTTATAACATCCTAGTGATAGCGGAAGAACAGAAAAAAGCTCATGATATCATTTTACTTTTTATTTATAATATTTCTTTAAATGGTAGACCTTTGATATGAAATACTGTCCTAAATATTAAAAATTATTTCCGGTAACAATTATTATTAGTTCTTAAGCGTCTTTCGATAAGGGCATCGAACTATTAGTAGCAATCTCGATATAAGTAAGCTCTGATGCAATCAATATACCTGATAAGGAAACTGTCACACCTATACGATCAGTGTTTCTGATAAGTGATTACTAATTCTGTCATATTTCAATCTCCGAGACATTCTGTTAGGTTACATGATGATCGATAGGTAAATAAATTTATTCAGATAATCATGTGTAATTAGTCATTATTAATTTACTCTGTACTCTTCAACTATTCCAAACCATCTGTCATTATGAAAATAATGATTGACAAAAAATAATTCCGGAAACATCTCAGAATTTTGAAATACTGCTTTAAAGTTTAAATAATTTTCATCTTTATTTCTGTCACATATTCATAATAATTAGGCAATTCTTCCGCTATCTATACCTCGTGGTATAGGATCAATAATTGATTTTGAAGGCCACTTAATGTGTATGTATATGTATATATTGTATAATATAAATTAAATTAGGAGGTATGAAAAAAAACAATGATTAATTGTATCAAAGATCCATTTTAATTTTTGATTTTCCCACTTCATTATATTTAGTTGTATCTGAAACTATATTGTGAGCGAATGTTGTTTAAATAATTTCAGATAATCATAAGTTACTATAACTATTTTTTACTATATAAGTCATCCACAGTAACTATAGCTTAACTATTACTTTAGCCATTTAAATATTTTAAACCAATAAGTTTCCTCATAGAAGCAATGATCTCGTTTAAATCATATTTGATTTTTTACTTTATTACATAGTCTTCAGTACATACTCTCAAGTATGCTTAAAGCTTCATGAAGACTCCCAAGACAGTATTATTATTATTATTATTATTATTTTTTTTGTACGGACATTAAACATGAGTTCGAGGTAAGAAGATGAATATGGATATTAAATTTTGATTTTGAACTAAACTATTAAGATGCTTAAAAATTATTTAAAGACATTTTTAAAAAATACATATCATATTTTGCCATTTTATGAATGTTGCTCAAATCACATTAAAAATCATTTGGATATCTGAGTAGAAACACATCAACCAAGAAGGAAGGTCGTCAAGAACGAAATCGGTTGTTATGGAGATAAATAAAATAGACAATTATAGAATCTTGTAACATCAGAGCCATTATTCAAAAATATCTTTTTAACTTTTTTTCAATCCGTAATATACAATAAGTAATCACATTCCATAGAAATGTAACTCGATATATTTTCAATTCGTCCTGTTTCCTTATAATTTTTAGTGATGATTGCCATTCAAATTTTCAAATGATAGAAATCATTTCCTTTTTTACATACTTTTCTTGTAATCCTCGGTAAAGAATAATTAAATAACGATGAAAATTTCATTCAATGATGCCATCATAAGCTAGACAGTAAAAATAACATGAAACTGAGAAATACTGAAAAACTGGTACACGAAAAAATGAGGTTTAAAAATATATTATTTTTACAACATTACAAATATTTTTTAAAACTGTATAATCGAAGTAATTCCTTATGAAAGCCCTGACATAAAAAACTTTCGATGGCTCCAAGACAGCTGGCCAAATTGTTATTCAAAAATTGGTTAATTTCAATTTTATTTTTAAAATTCAATGGATATATAGGAATATGGGTGTTATACGGGCTTACGAAAATTATAATATTTATCATGAAAACAATATTGAAAAAAGTATTAAACACTATAAAAATTTAAAAATAAGAAATTTTTTAGGGTGTACGAATAAATCAATATTCACTCTACAGTTTTTAAGAAATCACATTAAACTTAAATTTATTAAATAAAATAAAAAAATTTGTTGATCTCAGAAAATGAAAAAATAACGTAGTGTCGATTCAAATAATCTTTGCGCCACCCCAATAGATTCAAATAGCACTTAGCATGCAATTGTTTAAAGGAAAATAACTTTTGATTTTAAATAATTAGTGATGGTAGGAAAAGCCCAAAACTGTATGACCTCAAAATCTATAGGTGTCAACATTTAATAGCTACCTGGGTTATACACCCTAGTTTAGGTATATAATAGATTTTTATCTCTTTATTTTTTTTTTATGAGCAAATAATTTCTCTATTCTTATAAATTTTCATAAAAAGTAACTAAAAAAGTTATTAAGAATAATCATCAATCATGAGAATATTTATTAATTTTAATAAATCTAATTCTTCTTCAGTAACGACTTAAAAAGTAAGACTGTGTCTCAAAGCTGCTAAGCGGACTTTATAGACGGATCTAGCTGCACCACGACTGACTAATCGATTCCAGGATATCCCGGTGGACTGAAAATCGATTTCTTGTTTCAGTCCTTTCTTCGAATAAGCTTCTCTGAGTCAGATTTCCTTCTAAATTTCCTACATTTAATTTTTATTTACGTTAAATAATATGATAGATTACTAAGGGACTCGTCATAAATAATTCTAGTATTAAAATGAATACTTAATTGTAAATTGGAAACAATAATAATCATTTTGATTATTATAAAAACATTTATATAATATAGATTTATTTTCTATTTGGTCGACCATGAAATTAGGATATTCTGCCAGTCATAAGTCAAGACAAGTGTGAAGAATCTTTACAACGTCTGCGTGTCGAATATCGAAATTTGTACTGGGATCACATCTTCGGTTTGATATGAAGCCATAATTATTATGCGAATGTCGTTGAGAAATCCATGTCGCATTCATATTACAAAAGACATTGTGAATATTAATATGTCCTCTTCACCGGTATAAATCAAAGATTCCTGCATCACAATTCGCTAGTTGTCTCCTTTCAATACAACTTCCGTTTCCGCAGCTTATAATAAAGAAAGAAAATAACAAATAAAACATTCATTTTATCATGAGTTTAAAAAACGAGCTAAATAACTTTTACATACTCATTATAACTATAACATATTTTTTTCTAGAACGTCCATCCAGATCAGAGAGTTAGGCTTATCTCTTTCTGAGATCTGCGGGTGGCGCTGGTTGGAATCCGACCTGGGGACATTACATTTTCATTACGTGGCGGTCCCACAAAATGAAAAACTTGACCCCCCCCCCCCACTATGGTTAGAATAGGTTAGTCACCTGTAGATAACTACGCAAACATCACGTTCGCTGGGGATTGCCTTAAAAAAAGAAAATGAATAAGGAATCTTTTATCTTCATCAATCCCTAGTTTATTACAACAAGTTACCCTTATAATGAAGACTATGAAAAAAAAACATGCATAAAGTTTATATTTATTTAATCATACACCTCGGATTGAGTCAGTGACATCGAAATATTAAATCTATTATTAATTTTAATAAAAATAATTTTATAACTAACGTCAAATTTCATTTGAAATTTTCGTGGAGTATGCAATTTTACAAAAAATTGAAGTTAAAACAATCTGATAATAAACCGAAAAAAAAATTTTATATTTATTTGCAATCTTTCGTATCAACCAATCGTCCATTTTTTACTTGTTATCAAGGTAGCTTGTGGTTTGATTTTACTTGTTTTTTTTTAATTTTTGTTGAAGGAGTTGGATAACTCAGGAGTCTCATAGCTCCTAGACCAGATAATTAATTCGTGGCAATTAATTAATTTTCTTATATCAATCATGAATCGGCCATCAGATCAGGAAAACCTCCTGCGGGAGGCCCTAAAAAGGGGGTCTACTTCATTAGGTTTGGAGATAAATCTTGCGGTTGAACTTGGATACAGGTCGCTCCTCTTAAAACCGAGGGTTAAGAAACAGTAGTTCTTACCAAGTACTGAATTCAAGATCCTTCGTGGGTGGTTTGTGGTATAAATTCTAATGTTTTGATTTTTTGTTATTAATTTTAAATTATATTATAATTTTTACTATCATACTTAATTTGCCTTTAAATATATATTATATAAATATTATTAACACAATGCCCATAATCTCGTTCTAGTGATCAAACGAGGCTATATCCTAAGCTTTGACGGTTTCAACCTTCTTTTCATGTTCATTTTCAAGTTACTGAATTTTGTTCTTCACCTTTTGTCACCGAAAACACCGCAGTTTCTGTCGAACGCTAAATATTTGTTTTCTGGCACTATCTAATGTGTCTATAATCACCTATTTTGGATCCTGGCGAGACTTAAGAGATCAACTAGTAAGTAATAAAAATATTTTTCTTTAAATTCGAAACGTTTGTTTTTCTCTTTCCTCTGATTTCATTCATAGAATTTTATCTAATTAGACCAATTGTAATAAAATGATCACCAAAAAAGAAGAATTTTTTTTTCCCGAATAAGAAGAATTAATAGAATCATAATTTAGATTTTTTCCAGAAAGACCTTAAAGTTCCATTTGTAACCGATCTATCCCGAACCAGATATCAATCCTTCCATTTCAAACTCCCTAAACACTCAAACCCATTTTCTAATCTTGCTTTCCCTTTTATTCCGGACAATCCTCCGAGGGGTTTGAAAAGAAGATGGCCTTGAGACCTTATATTGTAAAAATGTTTTTAGAGTGCTACCATTGGGTAGTTTCTCTACATGCTTGTACCATACCATTATGATTTCCTCAAATTTACTTGATGTATTTATGTACAGTTGTAAATATCAATAAATAAATTAAAAAAAAAAAAAGATTTTTCCATACAAAACTGTTGAATTTTATTTATTAATTATTTCGTTTGATTTTTAAAATTGAAAATGTCTCGGTTTAGATTAGACTGTATTTTTTTTCTGTTTAAGTGCGAAGTTTTCTATCAAAAGTCGATACATCCACTTTTGAAAAGCAAAGTTCTTTTTTTTACTAATTAAAATTCTACACCAGAATCATATTCAATTTATTAAAAAAAATAACTTCTCCTCCTTCAAATAGATATTATTAATCGACATTTTTCAACAAAACTTATCTGCTGGATATGTTGACTAATGGAAAACTTTATTGTTATCGTAACTTTATTTTTTCTATCAACAACATAACAAACGTTGCGATGAAAGAAAGGTATATATGTTTTTAAAACAAGAGTATTCTAGATTAAAGCTGGAAAGAAATAAAAACTCCATATAAATGCTAAATCCATATGAGCTTCCCAATTGGATTAGTGCCAGAATGGGAAGAGCGGCCGAATTGAGACTCATTATAATTTCAATATCGCATTTTCTCGTTACCAAGTTACATTCATTACCTACTATTTCCGTTATTTTATTACCTTTTATTTTTACCTTTTTTAACTACGCTTTTCAATATTATATTTTAGTTAACTTTGTAACTGGGCTAATTTTTCGATTGTTATTCTAGTAGCGGATATTTAACTCAATGCAATATAGCATTGTAGGCATCCTTCATCCAGTAACGCTGCAATATAGCTTTCTATAATAAAAATATGAAATTTAAAGACAACTTTTTTTTCTTCTTATTGGCTTCCAGCAGTCTGACTCATGACATCTTGAAGCCCAGAATATATTTTTCTAAGAAATTAGTTTTTTCTTGTTATCCCATCATTATAATAATTTGTTAAAGCCTTAATGAAACATGTAAATGAACATATCCACTGTTAATAGCTATAGTATGATAAAGACCCCGATCTTTTAGGTTGCCTTGACTCGTGCTGGTGGTAGTTGTGTAATAGTTAGTAGAAGCAATTACACCAAAGGAATCTTGATCAGTATTTTCCTAATACATCGGAATGTCAGGGGTACTTCACAATATCCGCATGCTTCAATGTATCATGTAACTTTATGGAAAACGAGAAAAACAAATTATCTATATTTAAGGAAATTAATATTTAAATTACTTTATCACTAATTCATCTAGGCTTAAATATGTTCTCCATCAAGTTGAATTCAAAGTAATTTTTTACTTTTCATTTACTTTTAAATTTTTAGCAACCCTTAAATAAAATAAAATAAATAAATGAGATAATCTAAAAATAATTAAAATATGTTGATTTAGACAGAAGGGTAATATATAATATTTGAATGAATTAATTTTTTGAAAAAAAAAATAATAATTTTGTGGTATCTAGCATATTTAAAAAAAAATGAAAATATATTCGTTGTTCTTATTTATTTTTTGAATAATATTATCGTTAGTCATTGTCTTCATTATTAATTGTTTACAAAAATAAACATTTTTTATTATTGTTAGTCATTGTCTTCGTGATTAATTGTAAAAAAAAAACTAATAAAATAAAAAAAAATATGATATCATATTGTTGTTATATTAAATATATATATGAGAATGAATGCCTAATTCGAGGACAGTCTAATTCCAAAATTAAAATAGGTACGATATCGAAATTACATACTTAATGTAGGTATTTCACATCTGGGATGTTTGTACTTTTTTTTTGAGTAACGAAGTATCGCTTCATGTCATAAATATTAGATTTTTTTTACCGTTTTATTAAATTCGGCTTCAAAGATTTTTATTAAGCTCTTTATGTCAATGTAAAATTTAAAAATTGTAGAAGATTTCATAAAAAAACGGTTTATAAAATTTCACTCTCAGTTACCGGCAGTTAAAGAGGCAGCTGCAGGAAATTCTGTTTAATTCATATATTCTATTATTGGCATTACTACTATTTTATTCATTTTCTTCTCTTCGTTTTTTTCTCAAATTAACTTTTTTTTCCTTATTAGAAGTAAATTATTTATTTTATTAAATTTAATAATGTCATTATTTTTGTTATTAACTTTTCTTTTCCCCTCTTTTCAGAATTATTATTTTATCTATTTATTTTATTATATGTTTTATTTTGTTATGATTTATCGTTATTATTCAATATTTATGGCGTTGTAAATAGTTACGGATGTTTATTGCACCAGACTATAATCATCTTACCTCTCCATAATCAATTGTTAAACAAAACAAAAAATATAACTGATATATTAACCATGTAAGGCTCACCAGACCGATCCGGTATTAAATAAAAATACAAATCATTGTAAAATCAAGTGGCCACTAATATATAATGACTGTTATTCTGGCTGAATAGACTGGACTTAAATAAAAAAAATTTAAATAAGACCTCTAACCACTATTGGGCGCTTCAATCCTTACAGGACCAGGGCCTCTGCCACTGTTCTTTCTTATGCTTCGCGCTCTCCTGCGAGACTCCTCCAATTTCCGGTTCCCACAAGAATTTTTTTTATCTAAGGTGGGCAATAATATGTATGTATTGTATAAAGTATATACTCATACACGGTTAAAATCTTATTGGACCTTGGAACCATGAAAAAATAGAAATAGTAATTTTTCATTATATAAGAAATGAAATTTAGTATGAGAAAGTATTAACAGCCTGAGATAAATCAAAATAAAAAAAAGTTGCCATCGTAATTTTTCCATGTCGATAGAGCACGAAACGATAGTTGTATTGTATTTTATCCCCATTGTCTCTCCTTTGTTATTCTTTTATGATGCTCACTTTTATTTCTCTATCTTTAATTTCATTACATTGTTGGAATTTTATGACATCATTAAAATTGTTGAAGCTTTTATAGTACATCTTGATAGTAATAAACCTGTATTACTTTTTTTATAAATATTTTATATAAAAGATTAGTTCAATTTAATTAACAATTCATATAATTGCTAAAAACAAGAACGGGAAAAATTGTAGGAA
>NW_027106205.1:195748-201089 GCF_000696795.3 Halyomorpha halys | reverse complement strand
TCAATACATTTATTAATTCTAGAATTGATTCATTAGTTTTCGTTTTTTTATTTTATTTATTGGCAACTGTATGAGAAAATACACTAACTTGTTATTTGGTAATGAGGTACCCTAATTAAAAAAATATTAACGAACATTATATTCATAAAAATTGTTGAAATTTAAGCTATTATTTGGTTCCTGGTTTCATAGTACTAAGCAGTAAAATGATTCACGCACGACTTGAGTAATCATTAAACGTAACCTTCACCACACTCTCAGCTTCTCTCGCACCGATGGGATATTTAGAAAACAGATTAAGACCTGATACTATTTATTGTAGGGTTCAACTAAGAAAATATTTCTTGTTAAAACAGTAAATTGCTACGAAGTGTAGATTTTAAAAAAAAAATTTAATTTACTTTTTATTTTTGGGTGGGAGTTCTTCGTATCTTTATCAACGTAAACTTAGTTGTTTTAACACATGTTCCATTATTTATCAGGAAGTTGATATAAACGGACGTTGGAAGTTGTTTCATTCGACCTCTGAGATAAAGAGGTTATCGATTGTAGATATAACGTAACCAGCATCCGTAACGTGACTGAAATAGTTTTTGTTGTTCCCACCTTAGTTTACTTAACAGTTATTTTTTATTTATTTTTACTTTTTTGTCAATGTGAGGCATTACTTATTCATCGTCATGCAAAAATAATTCTATGAATTATAATATAACTATATAATAGCTTTTCACTTAAAGCACTCTTTCGATTTGTAAAAACCAATCTATTTAATGAAACCTCTGCCTTTACCACCCACCAACGGGAGTGCAGTCATGGTCCATGAGCTTCCGATCTGTGTCATGGAAGGTTTGTTCCTGAAGATCTCCATGGCCCAATCAATGGAGCGTGAGGCTTCTTCCGTTTGACTTCAGTTATTCGGAAGTTAATGTAGAAAATTGGGTTAACAATTATTGTTATGAAAACAAAGAGATTTTCAACTAGCTCTCATAAGTTTTAACCGAAATATCAACGTATTTCATGTCAGAGATATCTTTCTGGACAGAATAACCAGAAATGTGCTAATTTTGAAAAAAAAAAAAAAAAAATAGCCAAGAGACGTTTTGAAACTCAACTAGTCTTATGTTGGTAAATAATATTAAAATTTTAATGCAGGGTGAGTCAGGCTCCTGAAATAAAATGTTCAAATAGATTCATATTAAATAATTTATTCCATTGCTAGGATAATACATAATCTTGGCTAGATATAATTCATTCCACGAATATAATTGTGAACAATTAATAAAAAAGATGTACGTTATAGTTTACTATGTAATAAAATTTAAACGGGTTGGGATTACCTATGATTTATTGAATAACCTGAAAAATGTCTTACATAGGTATATCCAACCAGCGTCATGAATTATACAAGCGGAAATTCCAGGAGCCTGACTCGCCCTGCATTAAAGATCTGAGGATTAAAATAATACTAATTGTGCCCAGCGGTGATTAAGAAGCTGTCTTTACGGAGTCGAAGGTCATGGGCAAGGACGCAGGAAGTTTCTGAGTATGTGATTCTACTGCCACCTTGTTGTGTACATCACAAGTGTTTTATAATAAGCTCAAAATGCCAAAATCTATAATTGCACTAACAAACAATTTTTTTTTTCGTAACCCTCTGATAAGTAATTGATAATTGATAAATAAATAATAAATAACAAATAAAATATTTGATTGAAATTACTGGTAAATAGATTCATATAGATTCGTTCATTCAATCTTAACTTGTGAGATTAAACATATTATTTTTGGTGACTCTGGTAAGACCATTTCATAATCCACACTTTTTTTTCTTATACCATGTCATAACTTCCATCCTTGAACTTTAGCTGAAATCTTGTTGCGTTATAGTATATTATATAGGTTAGCTTTGAAAGGAATGTGAAATATGTTTATATTCAGGCTCGTGGTGGCAATTTTTTTTTTAATTACTAAAAATCTTATGTTCTGTTTCTAACAGAAATAGGGGAGATCCCAAATATTACGAACTTGTTTAAGAACTCTTCATGTCTACCTAATATGACCTCAAAACATATTTTTTTCTAATTTTTATGTTTTGTTCAAAATATTTTCAAATGATTTTTCTAAAACTATAAAAAGTGATTCATTGTGTAATTTTTGATAAAATAATCACAGAAGTGGTTCGATAGAGAAAGCTTCAAGTCTCGTGATATGTAATCTAGGTTTTTAAAAGTATTTAGAAAACGAAATAATGTACTATGTTATTATACTTAACGGCAAGAATATAAAGAATCCTGTATCAAAAATCGAAATGAGCGCTACAAATCTCTTAAAGAAAAATTAAAATCCACTATGTATGCATAAATAAACCAATAAAAAATAGAAATTTTATAAGCGAATCTAATATTACATTTTTTTAACTCATTGTCGAATTCTATTATAATATTATAGCATTTCAAATACTTTATGCCGAACTGAATCGGGAATATCTTGAGCTTGATTAAGAAATTAATTTAGTTGAAATAAAAAGTACATTGTCAAAAGCAAAGACCAACAAAACTCCTGGACTTAATTCTGTAACTTCAGCGACCCAATGATTCACGAAGTCATTTGCTCCTTATTTAAAAAAGGGGTCCACTGAATGGAAAATTTTTTACATAAATACTTTTCATTATTATTATAGATATTTACTGGTATTTATTTATGGCTCTGGTGAACGTAAACAAAATTTTAATTAAAGAATTATTTCCAAACATGATTCTGTCCTGGATACACGGCCGTAGATCACATTTTTAGTATGTTCATTATCGTTAAATTAACTTAATCTAAAAAAAAAACACGTAAAGTATTTGCATTTTTTATTTACTTCAAATCAACATTTAATTTCATAGTTAGGAAAGCACTCTTAGTTAGCTAATTATCGTGTAAGATTCTGAGATCCTTAAAACTTTTATTTTCTGGGACTAAAGCGACTGTATATCATAAAGAGAGGCTTACTGATTTTTTTCGGAAATGGAGTTGGATTACGGAAAGGCTAAGACGATTTACATGAAAATCTAGGCGAAGAACTAGAAATTGCAGAAGTTAATTATTAGGTGTTTGCAGTATATTGCCGACATGCGAAGAAGATTGACTACATTCAGACAAAGCGTAATGGAATCTGATAAACAAAATAGTTGTTATATTTTATAACTATAACTGGATAAATTTTCGGTATGTAACTCCGAATAGAAGGAAGACACTATCCACTTCTTGGGAACCTGTCACAAATATAGTTCAATTGGAATAAAATATTTTGGACAGGGGACTTGCTCTCTAGAACAATTATTCAGTGCTTTAAAAGGTCCTCATTGGAGAGCTCTTCGCAACTATGTACGACAGGCTACATTGGAATCATTTCAGTTGGTTTACATGTAGATGGATCAATGCCAAACCACAGTTTGTTACAAGTTGGATATTATTCCTTTGTTTTTGTAACGTAAATACCAAGTTGTTCTATATTACTGACTTGTTGATTTTTTAAAGCATATAATTTATTTATTTTTAAACGTTTTGTTATTGATGTGTTTTATTTATAATTGCTCACTGGTTTCGACATACAGATATATTTTCACATTGTCTATGTGTTCTTAATTATTTAAGTAGATATATTTTTGTATATTGTTCTTAAATTAGCGTATTTAATTAACAACAATAAAATGCATTGAAATCATGAAAATATATGCGAAAAAGCAAAACTTTATAATAAAATTGGATTAAACTCGGTATAATTTTTTTGTTACGGTATCTTGATTAATAATTTAAGTGTTCTTCCCTGTGAGGGAGAAACTTCAGAACTTGAGCAACCTGGATTTTTTACTTAGAAAAAACGAAACAAACACACATTACACATTAAACTCATACAAAAAAGTCCATTAAAGTCGCTTATTATTGGAGTTGTACAAGTAAGTAAAAGTACGTAAGGTAGAGCAACGCTTTAAATAATTATGTAATTATGAAACGTGTCCCCGTTT
The DNA here is from genome assembly GCF_000696795.3 of Halyomorpha halys. Taxonomy (NCBI): domain Eukaryota; kingdom Metazoa; phylum Arthropoda; class Insecta; order Hemiptera; family Pentatomidae; genus Halyomorpha; species Halyomorpha halys. The sequence continues at coordinate 197,079 of NW_027106205.1, read as the reverse complement.
TAAAGGAATTATTTAAGTCTTACAAAACATACCAGGTGTTAAATTGTATGTCCGTCGAATATGTACTAGCTTCTTATTCTTTGCTGGTTGAAAAGAGGTTCTAAGGATTTAACAGAAAGCTTTATTCTCTATTGCTCGTAATAATGAAGTATACAGTAAAGTGAGGATAACAGTATTCTACTATACGACGGGAGATTTTCGTAAACACATTTTGGATTTAATGAGGAAGATGGGGTGCGCGTGGGTGTCGTGAACCTCCAACTCACCTACGTACCTTTCCACACCTATTAAATCCAATGAATGTGGCATTCTTCTTGGAAATATTTCCTTGGGATTCATGAGTATTCTGTAAAAAAAAAAAAATTAAGTTTTTCAAAAAGGTTGAACTACTTAAAATGTTAATGACACTTCGGAAAATATATCAACTAGGTCATGCATTTAAATATCAACAATAAGTATTTTAGGATGAAGCTTATCATTTTTATTTATAATTTTATAGTACTCGATCAACTGCATATTGGCATATTTATGGATCAATAAAATGTGAATTATGTTAGTAATTTAATATCTAGTGAATACACGTACGCAAAAAATAAAACCTACCTAATTATTGAATGGAATGTGGTCCGGGTGCGGTAAAAAAAAACTCAAATAGTAGATAATTATACTATTTTATTGAGCCAACGTTTCGTCCCACGTTGCAGGGCTTCGTCAGGGCTGTTTTGACGGCAGTCAAAATCAAAGTGACTTTGTCGACTTGGACGAAGCCCTGCAACGTGGGGCAAAACGTTGGCTCAATAAAATAGTATAATTCTACTATTTGAGTTTGTTTTTTTTACCGCACCCGGACCATATTCCATTTATCTATACACACGGTCAATCAATAATCTTCCACTACCTAATTATTATATAGTATATCTTGTTAATTTATATATTTTTTGTATGTTTTGATTTCTCATTTAACAATTACTAGTTCACTATTACAACATTTATTATTTTTCTTCCTCAGAGAATTGGCTTAATCTAAAAAATATCTTGATTTAGTTATTGGCTTACAACAAGAATGGTATTCTGGTGGTACCGTAACAATTTTTTGTTTTCTATGGCTTTCTAAGCCATACATTCGGTATATTTGCATTTCTTACTGCATTTATTAATGGAATGGATTATTAAAAAAAAAAAGATTAGTCAAGTACACCAAAATATCAAACAAATAAATATCTAAGATACTTCATTATAACATACGATGACATTTGATTGTGTAGTTTGGTACTTACGATTAGATTAGATTAGATTTTTATTCAGGGCGATCAACATCTAGGTTATTACAC
>NW_027106205.1:185720-193998 GCF_000696795.3 Halyomorpha halys | reverse complement strand
CTGTAGACACAATAAGGTTGGGTTGTAGTCATTTAAAAGTATTTTCATTTCCTCATATTGAGTCCTAATTCCATTACAGTTCCAGCTAATGATTGTCATGTTGTCTGAGATATTTGGTCTGGCCTATTGGGCTGATTGTTATTCATAGGTGTATCTCTTTTTTTAGTACTTTTTTGGGTTTTATTTTTTGGTACTTACGATAAAGCACTTACTGCATTCTTAAGGGATGTTATTTATCTAATGATTTATGACCGACAATATACCTAGATATTTAATTATACAGTTAAGGCTGAAGAGGTAATTACTATAATATCGGAGAGTTTAAATTATTAATAACATTTTTCTTCTCTCTCTCTTTTTTTTTTTTTTTGAGCCGTCCGTTGCTCAGTGGTTAACACAGCCTTACTAATTTTCTTCTCTTCATTAGTCACCGATCTGCATGTTCGTCCTTAAACTTAGTGGAATCGAGAGCGTTCCAAAGTTATATTTTTGGTCGTAAACCAAAAAATTTTGGCGCTGCTCAGAGCCCATTATATTTTGACGAAATTTTTATCAAATTCCAAAAAGTATAGTTTTGGTTTAATTTTTTATTTCCCATTACATTTCATCTCGTCATTTTTTGGGCTACCTCCAAATTTTATACTAACTCTTTCTATGATTTTATTATTAGTTTGATTAGTTTTTTTTTTAATCCAGAATTTATTTTTTGATTACTATGCATATATTTAAGTATCCATGATATAACGTAGGTTTTAAACGATTATCCTGATATTTAGTTTAAACAAAGAAAAGAAACTCATAAATGGTTGAACAAGTATTTGTAAAATAAACATGACCTATTTGTCCAAATCCTTACTTAAATATTTTCAAACGATTGGGTGTCACGTTCTGTACACGGTTTTAACTATCCACTACCTGTTCGATCTAGATTAGACCTATTAAATTAGTGGTTATAATATTCCGGGAGTCCTTTTCTTTTTGAGTTATGCACAAACTTTTTTTTATAATTTATTTATCGATATTTACAACTGTATGAAAAAGTTATAAAAATATTTTTTTTATTTTGACAACTTGGAGTACGATTATTTTTTATACTCCAAATTTATTTACTAAGTTCTTTGATTAATAAGTTTCCAATATTTTACATGTCATTATAAAGATAAAACTGGTTAATAAAATACATGTGAATCAAATCTCTGCTGATTATGGTAAGAGTTGAGATGATGTAGGTTTTGCATCGTAGAAAATTTCATTGTCTTTCAAATCAATAACAAGAGAAGTTTAGTTTCCAAATTGTTCTAAAAATAATTATTTTTTATTTAAATAATTGTTTATGTCTTTTGATATTTTATAATCTTTGATAAGCCTCAAGGAGCCAGATTTATTTGAGACAGCCTTACAGCACATATAGGGTGTTTTTATAAGCCCGATAGAACTTGAAATTGTAAAAAATAACACAAAAAATTAAATTGTAATCAAAATTTTTTTTTTATTCGAAAGATCAATACGTGACATTAACATTTGAAAATGATTTCGGGCATATGGGCACCGCGGCTGTTCTTGACGAAGCGCATTCTGGACGTCCAATTTTGGGCCACTTTTTCGAGCACTGCTGGCCGTATGTCACGAATAACACGAACAATGCTGGCCTCCAAGGCGTCAATTGTTGCTGGTTTATCAGCATAAACCAGTGACTTCACGTAGCCCCACAGGAAATAATCGAGAGGTGTCAAATCGCACGACCATATGCGGCAATTTTGCTTATTAACAAACCCGTTAAGCCAAAAATGCGCCTCATCGCTGAACACAATTTTACAGAATGCGCTTCGTCAAGAACAGCCGCGGTGCCCATATGCCCGAAATCATTTTCAAATGTTAATGTCACGTATTGATCTTTCGAATAAAAAAAAAATTTTGATTACAATTTAATTTTTTGTGTTTTTTTTTACAATTTCAAGTTCTATCGGCCTTAAAAAAAGACCCTATATATGGTTTACAGGTAACCATGAATAATTAATTACAATTTTTAGACATCGTGGTTTTTAGTTACAGAGACAATAATAACAACAACGAATAAATCATTGAGAGACTTCTTACAGACACTTTCAGTTCCGAAACTTTTTTTTTTATGTTCGATACTGAAATATCGTAAATTCCATTTATTTAGAAGTTGAGAAGCAACATAATGATCCTTTAAAACTTCTTAATTATAAGAAACAGAAAAAATTCACCAAGTTAAGGTACAGAAAGGATTAGACACATAGAGATTTACAAATATTTTTTTCTTCTAAACTTTCAATCGCTTTGCCTATTCCTGTTTTGTGAGTGACTTTTAAACAAATCTTGTGACTTCCTTCGCTACTAAGCCTCCTAGATCGTTTATTATTCCGTTCCTGTCATAACAGAAGGTGATTGTATACCGCCGGGCGCCAAGTCGTGTCGAAGATACTACCTTTAAGTGACTCAGTTTACCTGACTCACCCTTCGCAGAAAGCAGTTTCACTTCAATGGATGAATTCTTCCTTGTGACTAATATATTGCGAATCCCGGATCAGTCATCATGGATTGCGTGTGTAAAAGTCTTTAAAGCTGTAACTATCATGAAATGATCTGACTGTAATAAAAAAAAAAAAAAGAAAAGAAGCATTTTATTGACTCATTTCTTGTTGTACACTCCGTGTCTTTCCATTCCACAATCAGTCTTCAGCAGTGCACATATTGTCCTATAGGTAAGATTTTTTTTTTTCAAACATTCGATTATAAATATCACTTTCATTCGACTTCAAAGAGGTGCTTGAAGTAATTATCTTTTAATTTAGCTATTTTTAGTCATATTTTAGATGAAGTGTAAGTGTGATCATCCATGTACTATGAATACAATATACGCCTGTTGATCTATGTTCATTATATTAAATATTAATCGTAAAATAAACCTGAATTTATTTCTAAAACTCAAAATGGTGTACATTATTGTTTAAATGGGTATATTCCAATGAATAATTCCGGATTTTCTGTCGCTGCTTAAATTTCTCTGTGAAATAAATTAATCCTACGATTTAATTATTCAACAATGGGTAACTATTCATTACTTCAATTCGAATATGCAAACCAAATTAAAGTACATAACTTAGGATTCATTACGAATATAGAACAGAGGTTCCTGAACTTTTTAGCCATGTTCCAGACATCAAAGAATTTCCAGGGATTCTTGAGAAGCAAAAAAAAATTAAAATGTCGTTACAATTATCCCAAGAATTTTGAATATTTATGAAAAGAGGAAAAATGAGTGCAAAGTAAATACTAGAATGCACTGTAAATTTTCTCTTTTAATTTCCTTTTTGTATTTTGTATTTTTAGAATGTGGCATTCGCTTGTGACACCCCAATTTTATTCTTAATGACATAGGTTATCCAAAATGTCTCGACATTTTTTTTATTAGTTTTGGCCATTCCAGCCATCATCAAGAACAATCTTAATTTTATTTTCATAGCCTCGGTATTAATTTATAAACCTTTGCAGGCTATTATAGCCAAGTAAAATAAATCTGTATTTGTCAATCTTACATTTAATAATAAAATCTATTCTTTGTAAACACTGTACTTTCCTATCATTAAATAATAAGAACACTATTATTCAATGAGAAAAGTACAGTGTTTACTAAGAATATATTGTATTATTAAATTTTATAAAGACAAAACCAAGTTTATTTTGACTGTTGTCTATTTGACTTGGTTTTAATAGCCTGCAAAATTAAGATTGTCCTTAATAATGGCAGTAATGGCCGAAACGTAATTATTGGATATGGGATATAACTAATAATGAAGTGTTAAGGTTTATTGAATAACATTTGTTATTAATAATAAAACTACCAGTCTGGAATAAATGAATAAAATAAAATAAAAACGAAGGATTTTATTTTCATCTAACGACGAAATTACTTCTATATTGAATTCTGAATTGATTTAGAAAGGTCATAGATGAAATGGGTAGTAAAAAACATTTCCTTTTTAATTTTTATAAGGGGTTTCGGGTTTATGAAAACAAGAGTTCTATAATGTCTTAATAAATTGGCCATTTCAAAATATGAGAAAGACAAAAGCCCACTGTGAGGACTACGAGTATCATTCTTTTCAGATGTGTCTTATAAATGACATTGACTGTGGTGTAAGCCAGTGGGCTGTTGTATAGACAATTAGTTGATGCAATATAGCATTCAAAAGTTAAAAGTGAAATTGTTAGTGATACGAAATCTTTGCTACAATATTACGTATAAAATGTCAAGACTAGCTTTAAATAATTCTAATTGTGTTATGGGTATTTTATCAATATTATGTAACGTGAAACCTAAAGGATTACATACAGAATGTCATTACCATTGCTTTGTATCTTCTTCATGATGCAACTCAAATAATATTTTCTCATGTTTTAATCATGGAAATATTAAGGGTCAACCTTCTGTACTTTTAGTGCATTCAAATAGAAAATGCTTTAAAAGACTTTTTGATATGCGGAAGTAATATACAAAAGGATAATATTTATGATGAACTGGACAGACGAAATCTTCTCTCTTCCTATCGGAATTTTAGATTCACTGCATTTGAATTATTGATGAACGCGTACATGAGAACAGTTTATGAAATAGGTCATTTCAAGAGTACTTGTAAAATAAGCACAAAGATGTAACATAATTACTCGGGTCAAATGCGAAGTGCACTGCCGTACCACTTACACGATGCACATTGCTCTCCGAGAATCCGGGCGTTGGTCCCATCTGCCAGGTCGACGCTCAGTACTCGGAACCGACTGCACTGGTAGACAACTTAGCTCGTGGGAAACGAGGTCAGATAACTCTGGTATGATCACCATCTTGTCTAGGGTATTTTTTACCCTTGTCAAGAAGAGACTACAACATTATTATCAACAAAGTAAATAAACATTTGTCTAGAAAAATCTTGAAATCTTTGCCTTTGTCTAAACCATACTAATGTTGCTATCAATCACAATGAAGCTGCTTAAATGTCTAACGAATTTCAGTTCTATGGGCTGAAAATTAAGGAATTGATACTGTGTATAGTTGGACAGTACTAGACTACTTTTTTTTCTAAGTTCAAAATGTGCTTAATTAAGTACCCACGTATTCATCAATTTGATCACTTCGATTATTTCAAAGTTGAAAATGTTGAATAATTAAGTAATTCATTACATTGCATTGTAAGTAATCTTGTAATAAACTACTTCTTTAATATAGAAAAATAAATGTTGAGTAATTTCTTTATAAACTATTTTTGTTTTCAAATATATTTAAATAAAAAAAGTCCACAAACACTGAGCGTCAAGTAAAACCAGGTAGATATTTCTTTTAACAAAAGATATCTAAATAAAAAAAAAATATTATATTTAAAATATAAGTACGATTTACCGATTTACTTAACATTTCTTTTTAGTAATAATGGAAGCAATACAATTAAAAGCTTTTAGAAAAATAAAAACTTTTAAATTATTTTTCCTGAAAGGGAGAACCTTTAATTGTATTTTTCGTAGTGGAATGGAAAGTTAGTGGGAATGGACTTAGTAACACTGTGAAGTAAGCGGATCGATATATTTGTACTTTTTTTTTTTTTTGTTCAGGGAACTTTACTTATATTTACTTTTAAATATTGTACATATTGTTGAGTATGTGTATAGTACTCAAGTATCATTTGCCCAACTCTCGTCATGTGATATATTCAGAGACAACTTTATTAGGAAATAATATAACAGTGAAACTTTGCTCTTCATAATTATGGTCATACCAATGAAAACTTTGTTTAAACAAGGCTTCGATGTCTTTATATTAAAAAAATTGGTAAAATACTAACTCTTAAATAAATTTCATTGGTTTGATGCTGATGGGATTTTTTTAACTGAGATAAGAAGATCTGTTATATATACATTACCACTATTCTATAAAAAGTGATATTTATTTCCATTAATACACCTAGGAATGAGCTCATAATAATATATCGGTCACATAGCTCTCTGGGTTTAAAAATAAAATTGTAGGTATTTTTATAATCATTCAAATAAAAGGTTTGTTTGACTCAATGGATACAAGTTGATTAACTGACGTAAATCTCCTAGCCTGGTTAAGCCTGATTCAGAACCCTCTTCAATTAACAAAGTTGCTCAGGATCCTTGTCTGCTTGAGGATGATTAACCGAATACACTGCATCACATTAGTGGAGTAGTGTAAAGTAGTTTGTTGATTAATTGAACTTTCTGTTTGTTCTGTTAGCTAATGCTGGGAGTTGGGGCTACGGGCTCTTGTATAGTACGTCTTCATGGTACAATGACTGTCTCTAAATCCTATTTGATTATTTAAAGATCTATCTTATTGCCTGTCATTCCTCCATAATAATTTAAATTATTCCTATTTAATTGTAATAAAAGATAAATACAACTTTAAATATTCTATGTTCCAAAAAAAAAAAAAAACATTTGAAATAATTTTAGTGATGTTACTAAATTTGAATATTTATTAATATATTTCATTATACAATAATTATATTTGATAATTTTTTTGTCACTGATTAGTTATTAGAATGCAATAATTAGTTTTATTTTTACTGTATAGAACAAATAAATAATAGGATCAAAGTGATCGTCATATACGAAACCCGAGTTTACAGGATAATTTTTTTTTAATACTTATGAAAATTAATTTCTTTCCAGAATCATACAGTAAGTTGATTAATATTCTATGCTTCAATTTTTATTAAATATTAATTCAAAGTTCGTACAACGTTTTGAGGTGGATACCAATAAAACGGTGGCTTAACATCTAGATGAAATGTAAGAAACCAATATCTATGGCCTCGCAAAATATCTGATTACTTACAGAAAAATAATAATTTAAAATGAATTTCAAATTACGTGCACATTTTTATGCTCGCTATATGTGTTTATTACTTATAAATACGTAGATTATAATAAAAAATAAAGAGAATGAAAATATTGATGCATTTCCAAAGTACGAACTTTAATGAACCTCATTAATATAATTATTTCATATACCATCTATTGTTCGGAATAGACGAGACTTCATTATTCCGGATAACGGGGGTCCTGCTGTATAATAAATAACTATAAAAATGAATAAAACAGCAGTCCGTAAAAAATCTCATATTCTCTAATATCGTTGCTTGTTATTAACCTGTAAATATTTACCGCTTCCATATAAAGAATTTAAATATCAACATTGTTAATAAGGTAATAAAAAATATATCGTTTGTAACAACGAATATTTTTTGTACAAAAAAAAAAATTCATAAAAATATTTAATTCATTTATAATAATTTCGATTTAGTTTTATCTCTACATAAATTCTTACGTTTATTACGTTTGTTTTAATACGATGTGCTCGTGTGTGTTTTATAACTGAAAAGTGAAAAATAATTAATCATTTATTTTATAAAACAACAAATTACAGGAACATAAAGTTTTCAATTCAGTGTTAATTTTTTGATGAAATGAAGTAAATTATAAATGACAATATATTCATAACCATTAAAAAAATCAGCAACAATTTTTTATCAATTGTTTTCTTCTTTCATATCATTCATAAAATATCTCAGGGTGTTCAATTTACGTAAATTAACTTCGTTAATAATAGCTTTTAAAATAACCTTTTTTTGATTGTCTAATTGTATTCTTGATGACTGACAAAGTACACGTGTAGGCTTGGAGTGGGCCTATCAAAGAGTGAACTATCGTGTACTAATTCTGTAATAAACTTGAGCCCTTCTGGAGTGGCCCTAGTGTATAGGGCGTTTCCTGTACTCGAGTGCTGCTTCTGTTAAATTTAAACATACAACAAGGCCCTACTGATAGCATAGATTAGTTCGGTTGTGTTAGCCAGGCCATGCACAGGGAACTAGATGTTTAGGTTATTTTGGATTTCAGTAATAAAATATGTTCCTTAAATACACCTATCAAACACCATGTGTTCCATATCATGTTTCTTCTTCTATAAAAACTCAAGTAGACAAATTTACAATTCAGCTAGCTAAAAACGTTATACTAAAATTTTACGTGAACAATGTACTTCAAACAATAAATTATAGATGATTTTCATTTGAATTCTAATAGGAAAATTATCACACATTCGCTTATCAAACCATAGTTCAATACTTAATCCCCATCTTATGATTCTTTTTGTATTAATTTCGGGTTGGGAATAACCCTTAGGTCCTATCCTATCCACATAGAAATAGTCTGACAAAACTTAAATGATGAATTA
>NW_027106205.1:151780-185670 GCF_000696795.3 Halyomorpha halys | reverse complement strand
CTTTAAAGTACTTTTAATTTTGCTAATTTAGAACTATATAACCAGTTCAAATTCTTGGCAATAATAAACGATGAACAAATAATAGATATTAAAATTTGATAATTAATTAAATAAGAACAAAGGAAAAATTGATACAAGTGTTTGAATCGGAAAAAGCCGAGACCACCCGATCTCTTCCGATTGCACTTCCATCCGACTTTATTTGTGTCGAGATTACTACAGTTTACCAAAAAGATAATGAAGAATAAAATCATATCGGAGTGCGATCAGATGACTTCGGGTTGTGTCGGCTTTTAATGGTTTCAACTCCTGTACCTATTTTTCCTTTTTTCTCTTTTCACTAATTATTAAATTCTTTAAAATTTTGTATTTATTCATTGCTTGTAATATTTACAAAAATAAAGTTGATTTATATTATTTTCATCTCGATATACCATAAAATACAAATTTTTATAGTAAGTGAAATTGTGATGCGCGCATCCTACCAGATCATTAAATATATTTTATTGGTACTGTTTCTCTGATGCATTTTTTTTATTTTAATGATGTGCATCTGGCTTATCATGTTGTGCTGCTTTGTGTTTGGCTTTATTTGAAAAGATGTAAAATAATTAGTGTTAAGGATTTCTACAATAAAATATTACTTCGTAAAGATTTAAAGAAAAATAAAAAAATAAACTAATTTTATTTTCTCTGATTATATCCTTTCGTTCTTTGTGAAGGTCAATAATACCGGTTTTTGGTTATATTTTTCCGCGAACCAACTTCTAGTGATTCAGATTTCGAGGAATTCTACTTTCTAATTAGTTGAATGTGTGTCCTGTTTTGGGGTAATATAGCGTCCCGAGAAAGTGACTGCAATGTAAATTGAATAAGCGAACCACGGACTCTCAAGTAAAAAAAAAGTAACCTTTTTTCCCAGAGCAGCCTCCGTGCTCAGACTGATTGAACTAATTTTAGGGCTATCATTGGTAATTAGGGTGAATCAACTGACGCTGTCCATGCCAGCAGTACGGGTCCTCTTGAGAATATTTGTTTTCATCATATGTTGTACTTCTTCATTATAATAATAATGTTTTTAACCCTTTTTTCGTGGGCTATTTCTTCGGTTACACTCTATAATTACGTTGTAAATAAAATAATAAGCCGTCCATCAATAATTCCATGGAAGTACACCGCAGTTCATACATCAGATAATTTTTGATTGACATTTTCAACATAATTAATTTATTCTTAATAAGAGCTTTTCAACCTCTCGATCTTTATTTAACCCTTTTTTGTACTATTAAAAAATTATACTTTAATTATTGTTACCCTGAACGTTCCATTTTTGATTTTTTTTTATTCATTTGTTTTTTTAATAATCAGCTCATGCTGATATCATTTCTTAAATATATATATTTTTAACGTACATTGAATTTAATTATTTGTTTGCTATTAAAATTTAGCTGATTCTAAGATTTTATTTATGAATGCGAGAGAGAGGCCATGAGGTAAAAGTCACTATTTTGGAATTAATTTTTTTTTCTATCCATCTGTGCCTGAACCTAATTTTTATTTTATATTTATTTATTTTATAGTTAATTATTTTATATTTATTTGGTTAATATTAAAAAAAACAATATAGTGAAATTATCAATAATTATTGATAATTTCACATTATAGACAATCCTGGTTCATAAATTCTATTTAAAAAAAATGTATTTACAAAATTATTCTGTTAACACAAACGTTTGTAATCGTTGACTTCACACCCATTCATTTAACTTCGCTATCAATATTCTAATAATATCAAAATAATGTAATTTAATATCTCATAAAACAATATATTATAAGTGAAAATATCTTAATAAATGGTATTTGTATGGTCTTAGTGCCCTAATAAAACCTCCATCATTTGATATACTGGCGACAGTTAATCTTAAATAGGGTTAACTTTTTTTTTTCATACTATAAAAAGTTCAATATAACAAAAACAAATCATTTTCAAGAGATATGATATTATGAACCATGATCCAGACTTTTTTTGCTTCATATTATTAAAATAAAAACATTGTGACCTCTAAAAATATTCTATATGTACAAAAAATATATAAATGTTATGTAAAAAAAATATACCAATATTGGTAATTTAATATGTTCGTCTCTGTCACTTCATTTAAATTTTCTCTCTCTAAAGATGGATCTAGTCATTTAATTATTAGTAAATTACATGATATTTTGAATATTTTTAGAAAAAAATTTTTCCATCTTTTAAAATTAGAAAGAAATTCCAATAGGAATAAATTTTCAAGAGATGCAATTCTCTTACGTTATTCTTGAAGTTTTGTTCCCAGCCTTGATTCTAGGCTGTAATTATATCTTTTAATGCTTATACATATCTTCTAAGTAATAGTGGTGGCTTAGAATGATTTCCTAAATTAATAGCATTAAATGATTCACTTAAATGGCGGAATCTTCAATGTAGCATCTAAAATCGTTATCCAGAGCGCGGCCACGCACTCATCCGGCAACTAACTGTTAGTCCTCATTCAACGCAGTGGTAAACCCGCTGCGGGATTACACCAAGTTGTTTTACTAAATTCAATTATTTATAAATAATATACAATAATTCTAATTAAATCACTCCTCCTTCTTTTTAATTTCCAAAAATTAAAAACATAATAGTTCCTAATTCATACGTTTTTTTCTTCTGGAATGTTTTAATATTTTTTTGTAATATAAGCATTTCCAGAATCGCATGAATCAACTAAGCTCATTTCTAATTATTAATAGAAAATTAATAACTAGTTAATTACACAGTTAATTAAATACATATGTATTTTAATATTATTCTGTTTTCTTATCTTGTTAGACCCTGTTCTATGGGGTGAGTCAAAACTTTTTAAATATATAACAAAATTTATAACTTTAGCAATAGTTTATTTTTATAACTTTAACTATGCAGTTAATTTACGATTCAAAGACAGGATAAGAGATTTAAATTTTCGTAAAAGTGTAAAGGTCTGATGGTGAAACAAAGTAATGCTTATAATTTATGTGAGTTTTATAAATTAAACTTCGATGAATTCCTAATAACATTTCATTGTGCTTGACATTTAGTGGCAAATAATCTACTGCAAAGATAAAGAAACCACTATTGGGTAGATTGCAATCAAATGATCTAACACACATGTTCACAAGACTCACAAAGAGTCTATGTGCCGCAAAGGAGTCGTCTTGGATTAGTGAAGCTGAGATTGAGAAAAATATTCTATTACCTACTTGCCTATATACATACACTAACTTGTTATGTTATTCATCATTAGGTCAAAACAAACACGGAGTAAGTCTGAAGTTATTCTTAACTTTTTATTCCGGTCCTCAGTCTATAAGCTAAGGCCAACGTTTTCACCCATAATAAATTTGGAATAAAAATAGCTGTTTCATATCCATGGTGTAGTAAATCTAATAAAATCTCTAGAAAAAACAAAACTTCGGATGACTAAAAATAAAAAAATTGAATTTACAAAATTACTCCTGTTGGTTTCATACTAATATGGTTTCTGCTTTACGGTTTTACATACAAAATTAAATGCATGTCAGTTTTTATGATGTTTTTGTAAACCTAATTCTAGAGATGGAGGGTGGATGGGGCCCATTAAAATATAAAAAAATAAACATACATTAAATGAGATGGTTATATGTATCAAAATTAATAAGATATTTTCTCTGTGAAATTTTACGGATTAATAATTTTTTTAATAAGTAATCACAAAGAAAATTGTCCACTGAAATAAACGGACTGGAAACAATTTAAGTAGGATGCTCTTGAATAATATCTGTTTGCTTTTTATTTATTCAAAAGAAAGGGTTCAAAAGTAATGAACACCTCTGGGAGTTTATTTGTTTTGGAAATATAAATTCTCTGCTAAAGAGGACAGAAGAAGTTATGTATTAAAAGCTTAAAATACTTAATTCCACTCTACGCTGATTCTTTTTATGGTAAATTTAAAATGTAACTCATAAAAATTCATAAATATTTAATTATTTTTATTTTGCACATTTTATTTTTTTATTAAAATGGATAATTTTAGAAATATATCTTATTATCATTCTTGTGGGTATAAAAAGCTATTTCAGCTTCTAATTTGTAATACATTTTGTAAAATCAGGTGTTTGCCGCTTAAAAAATATTGTAAAAAATACCATTCATTTTGTTTAACTCCAGTGTCGTTGGACATAACAATATTAGGTAATATATAATTTGATCTAAGTTAACTAAAAACAGTTCGACACATTTTTAATTTTTTTTAAACAGTGAAAAAAACAAATATTCTATTAAAACTGAAAAATAAAGTTTGTTTTTCGATCCGAATAATAAGGATATAACGTACAAAATAATAATATGTCTAATTTAACCATGTTGCAATTTCAAGGCCTCCTCCAGTTTTCTGAGCAGTTATCGGAATCTATGGATTCAGCAATACAATTTTATCATCACTACAACTAAAGTAAAAGGAATTAGAGACTAATTCACATAATAGTGTTGAATAAAAAAAATTCGTGAATCAAATAACAATTATGCAATTTATTTTCAATTCAATCTAGACGAATATGCTAAAGTAGCCCTCGTCAATTTTAACACGAACAACTGATTTAAATTATAAAATAATTTTTAACCCATGTAATATCAATTCTAGTAGACAAAACAGTAGTGGTTAAAGATTTATTAAAGTGATTTTAATTCTTCGTGTTGATATTCTTGAAATACAAACACTGTTATACAGGGAACGTTTTCCAAGTTTCATTTTAACATTTTCTCCATTTTTTTTTTTATATAAATTTCAAAATAGCTGTTAAACTTTTATTAAAAATTTTGAATTGGTCTTTTATTTTTTACAATTTATTAAAAATATCTGAACAAAAAAAAGTTAATACCATTTCCATAATTTCTACTACAATGTGAATACAAGGCATGGGTCATCCGAACTGGCTATAAAATAAAATCGGATTGTTCTGATTTTATTTATTTTTCAGTGATTTATCGAAAACGTTTTTCCATGAATTTTATAATTTTTCTGTGCGGCTGGCTCTGGATCACTATAAAATGTTTTGTGTAATAATAGGAACAATTCGAATAATCGAGTCCTATAGAAAATATAATAATATTAATCATATTAGTGTTGAATAAAATGCACTAATATAAAAATTAATGAAATAAAGTAATTTTATTCTGGCATGTATGGTCCCCTACAAATAATTATATTGTACATTTGAATGGCTAATTGTCTAGGATATGATGGTTTAATAATTAAATAATAAAACAATAAAAATAATAATATAAAGAATAAAATTAAAAATACTAGTGTACATAAATTCCAAAATTGTTATTTATAAATATTCATAACATAAAGTAGCAACACAATAATTGGCAATAAGATATTGAAAAAATTAATAAATAATATAAATTAAAATGTGCAAATAAAACAAAAACCAATTGTTATAATTTATCGTTGTAGATTTGATTACAATTTACTTATTTTATTGAAATTTTAACCCACACAGATTGAAATCAACATATTAAAACTTTTATTTTAAAGTTTAAGTAATAAATATTTTTAAAAAAATTATAAATAAGTTAAAAAAAAATCCTTAATTTTATAATGAAACTTTTCTTCTACTAAAAGTCATATTTATTTGTTTATAAAGTTAATCTTTTTTTTTTCCTGTTTCTTCATCTATATCAATTCATCAAAAATTATTCTATAAAATAGTTAATTTCTGTAGGTGAATATATAATTTTTTACAGAATTGAAGGGTTTATTACTAAAAATAGAAAAAAATTGTCAAATACTCTGTCATAGCTTTAATGATTTACTTTTCGCATAATAGTAATCTTCATACAGTAAGTTACACTGTAAGCTGATACGCTCGCGGAGCCCTCCAAAGAATGCCTTTAATGAATGGACAATTAGTGGAGACGGAGCCACATGGCCCTACATCTATTAGTGCTGCTGTTAGGGGTATCAGTCTATAGTAGGGTCCTTATGCCCTATTAGTATTGGATTACTAGGATGTAGTAAAGCATTTATCTCCCTCTGTATAGCGACATATGTAGAACATTAGTGACACAACTGTCTCCTTCTGATAGATATGTAAAATAATTTAAACATGATTCTTTTAAAAGATTGAGATTAAGCTTCAGTGTTTGGCAAAAAGTAATTGCAATCACTAATTAAAGGCAAATGTAATTGCGATTACTTTAGTTCAACCAGTAATTTTAATTGCAGACCATTGTTAAAATTACAGTGGTCAGTTGTTGAAACTGATAATCAGAATTGTAATTTTATTCCCAAAATTTAAATGTAAGTAATTGTAATAGTTGTTAGTTTTTGTTCAACTCTGATTAGCTTATATTAAAATAAATAACTAAAAATCGATACGTCATTCTACATTTATAGGCCCGGCAAAGACGCTGGTTTAGTATTTTTCGCTTATTTGTATGTTAGGATGTTGTTATAGATCAACAATTGTTTATATTAAAGAGCGGAAACGGATTCAGAACAAGAGATTACGTCAAATAGCATTTTAGGACTCAGTTGTGTGTTTACTTAAAAAAACAACATGGATACTTTATTGCACATAAATATTTATTCTTTCATTGATAAGGCACTTTGCACGAAAGACAAAAAAAAAGAAGAAAATGTAACCCTTCATTTGCAGATGTTTCCAACTAATAATTAAATTCTAACTAATTTTTATGTTTTTTTTATAATAAATTTGAAATATTTTTGTATCCTTAACGTACACTGATCCACATCTTATGAATAAAAATTAAGCAATGAGTCTAACTAAACAATAACAACAATTTATATAAATATAATTTTATTCACCAAATTTAAAAATGGGAAAACCTGGCTTGAGTTACACCATTCTTTGTCATGACCAAGGACCTCACTACATTGTTTTTTTTCAATTTAACCAAATTAATTTTTTTTATTTCTAGTAAATAATTGTTTTATTTAGAAAATTTCAAAATGACTCTCATCAAGCGTTATATACATTCAGCAGGTATTCAATACAATTTATTCATTATCAATAGTTAATTTCAATAGAAATTTAAATCACGTCTTTCTGGTATAAATTTTTTTGCTGTGTAAGTTATTTTTATAATGTTTTCAGAAATTACTATATTTAATTTATAATATGAATACATTTTGTTTTACATTAAAGTTTTAATAAAACTTCAACTTAATTGATAGAGTTTTCTCCTCTTTATCTTTAAAAATTTCTAAATATTAGTAATGGAAAATTATTAAAAATAACAAAAAAAAAGCTAATACGATAGAAACCCATCAGATTGTATCGAACATAGGAATAAAACAGTTGAAGTGAAATAATTATTTACATACATCCCTGCCGGATACTCAGCCCCTAACCCCAAGTCAACCGCGAAGCTATAACCCCGGTTGTACTTGCACCAAGGGTTACCTACCTCGAGTATTTGCATAGGGATGTGAGAACAGTTCCTGTGATTTGCGGATATCCCAGCTGTGACAATAGAGAACGAATTTACTGTCATGTGATGCTAAACAGAACATTTTGCAATGCTAACTATCACCATCTCTTATGAATGAGCTTCTGTTTTCGAGGGTGAAGTGTTTACCTTATTTTCTTCTGAACAGTCCCGGGCGTGTAGATTTTTTTTTCTTTGTTGTTTTTGCTAATTCAATTCAAAAGAATAGCCTCGGATTTAGAAAAGTGTTAAAGGATTTCCATTAAAGTTTTTCTTTAACGTTTGTTTTGTTCCCCATTTGCGCACAAAAGGCCTCTGAATCACTCGACCAGTTCCAATTTCTTTTTTTATAGGGCACTTTTCAGCTTTTCAGATGGTCTAGAAAACAATCTATAGAGTCGGTTCATCTGCATTGTTCTCAATGTCCCTTTTATTAGTCACAGACAAACAGGTTAAAATGTTAGAGGACATTTAAAATTCATTGAAGTACAAAAAAAAATCATTATAAAAACAAATTTTACGTTGTTGTAAAATGCGATGAATGCGAATTATTATAAATTTTATATCATTATTAATAAATATAAGGGTGACTATTCAATTATTCAAGTGAAAAATACTTTATATGAAAAATTTTAAATGCACAACTCTTGTATATAATCCTTTTGCTATTGTTCTAGTTTGTATAAAATATTTTTTAACAAATTAGCCTGTTTTAATAATAAATTGAGCCTGAAATAAAGCATCATCAGAAAATGAAACGTATGATCATTTATATTAGTTATAGTTATCATTTTATTGTTATATGAAACGTCAAGGTAATAATCCGACCGAACTAACAAGTATTTTAACTTATTTATCTAATTTACTTATATTATATACTTGCTTTTGGGTTTACTTTGCATTTTTCTACCTCACCTGTCATCGCTCGAGAGTGTTAATCAATTTAAGGGCTAGAAAGCTGTCTTTTGCCCGTTTCAGTTTATTTTTTATGATTCCATCAAGAACTTCTTGAATCATATTGTTTGCACTTTTTAAGGAGTTGGTTTGTTCGACTGTAGATCGATCTTTCGAATTCCTAAATCGATCTTTGTTAATGAGTCAATGGGCCCACCATCCTTTTTAGAACTACTACTGGCTTTTTACCAAGTCTTTCTTTCCGATCCACACGCTTCGAAATAGCCCTTTTGCGTTTTTTCTCCACTTTACGTTGAATATCCTAGTAGACTAGCTCTTCAGCCTCGCTCTCATTGACTTAACAATACATGTAAATGCTTTTAATGCTATCATATGTATTCTATAATGGATATTGGGTGAGGAAACACAGATAGATTGGATGAGGTTACTTATGCTTCACGTTGTTGCAAACCCTGATTTCTCCTGTGCAGTGTCGGACTACACATATCTGTAACCTTTTGATTGTCAAAGATCACAGAAGAACTAATGTCACACCGAAAAAAGATCAAACATACTGGTTAAAGCAGTTCAGAAACAATTAAAGCATTCGATTTTGGCCAATCGGTTACAGCGAATTTTTGCTTTGGATATTTTTGTTGAACTAAGCACTTAAATTTTTGTATTTAATATTATCGTACACGATATTTCGATTTTCATATAATACTTTGCTTATACATTATGGACGCGAAGGCCAGGTTCGGAACGTTGGGGAGTCAATTCCCATCTAGGGTATTTAATATTTATTTCCGGTTTTCCCGATAAATGAATATTGAATCTTCCACCTTGGTTAGTATGCCGCGGAACTCTAGTAGCCGTCGGGTGCTGGCAAAAGGACTAGTAGACCCACTTGCTGGACTAGTTCCCTCCCACCAGTTTCCAATACCAATATTTTTATGATCTCTTGAGCTCTGCTCTACCCCTCACACGTGGGGGATAGAGTGGGCTCAGGGATCCTCAGGTCGATTGTGTAAATATTGTATATATTATTTTATCATTATGTTATTTTATTTTTCATACAGATAGTTTGATTAAGTTCACCTTGTCTATTCTTTTGTTTGTATATATTTTAAGAGAGTTTTTGTTTTATCAGATTCATTCATCACTATTACCTATTGCCCACAACTGTGTGGCAGATTGTAATATCTATCAATAAATAAATCTATTTATCAAAAAATAAAAATAAAATATTTTTATACATTTTTGATTTGATGGAGCAGAACATATTTTTTTTTTTAATTTTAGTTTTAAAAATTATGTTTCCAAACTCTTTTGAATGATTGTCGTGTTTCAGAGAGAAGAACAAAAACAAAATAAACACCTTTACTACCAAATTTTCTTTTAGTGCTGAGTGTGTATTATTATTAAAAAAACTTGAGTAGTTGTTATTATTATGTACAATATTTCGTTCCCAATGCCAAAAAAATAGTCTTTACAGGCAATAAAAGAATAAAGCTATCTACATCATACAGTACTGCTATCCGTGGGCAATGCAAATCACCTGTGCAGTGCTGTTCATAATTCATAATCAATACGGCATGCATCATCAACAGTCCATGATGTATTACAAAGGTACAATGCTATTGTTTGCAATAAGCCAGCTTCATATACCCATTAGTATATTTCTTTATCAGTTAACAAATATTGCAGGACTAAGTAAGAAATTAACGTATTTTTAATTACTGAATTACTAAGTAACTTCAAATTAGTTGCTATCCAAATTTTTAAACTCAGATCTTCGGGTTTGTTAATATTACTCTTGTAAAAATAAATTGGTTAATCCAATTATGTGTTTTTAATACTAAATGTGCTGAAACATAATCATCTCGTACCTTTTCTTCAGTCCTAAAACCCGATTTTATACTAAATATAAGGTACACACACAAATGCCATAAATGGGTGCTTTAGAATCAGAATTTTAGAACGAATCAGTTCTTACTCTTGTATCATATTATTAAAACAAGTGACTAAAAAATACATAACGAAACGGGTCATGCGCCGAAAAGCTCTAAAATTTTCTATTTTCAAGGTAATGCACGAATTGTCACCTGAACGAGATACTCCCTTTTTGTATCGTTTGCTTTCCAAGTGCTAAGGTTGCTATAGGATACTTACCATATGACATTGCGCAGCTTGTGAAAGTAGTGTAATAAAGGGCCAGCAAGAAAAGTGAAGTCTAAAAAGCAGAGGCATGTCAAAGAAGTAGTGGAAGAGAACGAGCCAATCACTGGCTGCCTTGTTTCTGTTTAGATTAGTGGTGGATATTCCTATTTATCATAACGTAAAACTTAGCACCGTGGGTGTGGCCTTTTTGGCTTCACTTTTGCTTTAAAAGAGAGGGAGTTATGCTACTCTCCCCTTATTTGTTGGTTTTAGATTTCCTGCCTGGCTTACTAAATAGATTCATTAAGTCTTTCTGTGTGCAAATATTATTGAATGTAAATGATATGGTTTGTGAACCACAGATATTAGTGTCGGATACTAACCAAATGTTTTCGCACGGCTCAACTAGTCGTTTACATCGTAAATTTAATAAATAAAGGTTAGAAAAAAATTAAATACTTATTCATTCCAATATTTCAACATAAATTAATAGATTTTGAGATTAAAATATTATGTATAAATTACTAATAATTTTTTTTATTCTATTAATAATATTTTTATTTGTCAATAGAAACATGATCTATTAATGTTTAAAACGTCAACTTAAATATAAATTCATTTTTTGAATTTGGTCAACTTTTATCCAATTCATTAATTCTAATATCTTATATTCACTTTCTGGGATGACAGTCCACAATTTAGAATACCAGGAAGGATGTGGTATGAGGGTAGCCATATGCCTAGGAGGCAATGAAGAATTGACCCCAATCATTGGGCCAATGAGATGAGCTAATTGCATTCATTGGTTCACTAATCATGGTCTAGCACAAGGTGCTGCTTCCTGCCCACAGCTTACAATTTGACCTAGATTATTCTCAATATTGAATAATAAATGAGGCATTTATAAAAAATTATTTATACATTAGTGTCTGAAAAAATTCTGCTAAGAATAACAAACTATAGCACACAACTGCACAAAGAAACTTACACTCACATTGAAGCTAGTAAAATATCCCCCCAAAAAAAGCAGTTTATCTTAAAATATTTCCCCTACTTAGAGAACTTAGGTACTACTGGAGTAACTTTCCATGATATTTGCCAAAACAAATTCATGGTTGATTTTTCGTTATTAGCAAAAAAATATTGGTTCATGCTGCATATAATTGTCACTAGTATCTCAAGAACTATTAGACGTACAGATCTCTTTTCGAAAATTTGCTCTGCTTTAAAATAGGTTTTTACATTTTATTTTGTCTTTGTGCCCTACAGTTATCTTTAATAATACTCCATTTATATTCTATTCCTATGGAATAGACAGGATTCTAGGACAACATCCGGACAAATGACTAACTTGGATTCCTCTAGCAATATTGAAAAGGCAGGAAACTGCTCCTTGATTTTGTCTAGTAAAACACTTAATGGACAAACGGTCTAAATTTCCAATTCATTACGAAAGACTCATTAACTGAGCACAATTATTCCTATTGGGACACACGGAGTTGTTCTTTGGGGCTCATCTAAACCATCGTATTTCTCTCGTAGCAAATCCTTATGATCCAAAAAACTTCTTAAAATCCTTAGTTTGTCACAGATAAAACCGTCAATGACTTTAATGTTCCACATTTTGCCGATTTGGCCAAAACCAAATGACGAGGAATGCTTAATAAGTATTAGATATTCCTCGTCACTGTCCTCAAATATTCTCTATTAGTATTCTGATAATTATTTTAAAAAAATGTAATACTATTTAGGAAATATTATAAGGATTCAAATATATGTATATGATATATGATATATATGTATATACATAATGAGGAGGATCTAGAAAACACACCTAAATCCTATAAAGAAGTTAATAAGGGTTATATTATTCTTGAATATAAATGCATTATTATCACTAAGCCCTTGCAAATTTAATTTTAATTACCCAGTGAAAAGAAATCAATTTTTTACTTTACAAAGCTCGGCCGTTGTCCGCTAAGAAAGTTTGGATGTCAAGAATGCTTAAAGTTTCTCTCTGTTTTGTTTTTTAATTTAACTTCTGGCTTCTTGACTTCACGTCGTTTCTCTTCATTTTCGTTTAAGAAATTAAAAAAAAAAAAATAGGATTCAAGAAGATTAGGATTAAAACTGAAGCATAAAACGTAAGCTTTACTAATGAGTAAGCTCAATAATTTAATTAATTTATTATATTCAGTCAGTTTTGTGGATTTGAAATGAAGGTGTGAGTTTTATCTGGTTTGGTTTAAACATTCTATTCTTGCATTCTGAAATATTACAGGAAAATCATGTTTTTATCAAATATCAAATTATATTCCATAATAAATAAAATGAATAATAAAATATATTGTTTTATATTACATCTAGTGGTAGGAAAATTTATTGAATACAGCAGATGACGTTTTATTAATAAAAAATATTTTGCGTTATTTTTTAACTATGTATCGTCTCCTGTACTTACGTTAACCATATTTTAGAAGACGAAACTTACAATTGTCTGGATCATAAAAATACAATATTAATATTTGTACAAGCATAATTAATCACAAGTTGTTATTGTCGTAAATGTTGATACTAATAATATGACAATTAATTCTCCAAAAAAGAAGTGAATATATGATTTATATGCAATAAATTTATATATCTATAGTGACATACTAATATCAATTGAGTGATATTATTATAATTAACAACTAGATAAACTACCAGTTAGTCTTATATTGTAATTTAATTACTAGTCACAATCTCGTTATACACGCTCCCATGACTGATATGATGAATGAGATTCAGATAATAGTTCAAGATAAGTAGGAACCACAAATTACCTTAAAGATATGATTAAATAGGCAATTATATAAGACATTGAAAGTCTAATCAGAATATTTATATCCAGTAAATTATGATTTCTCTTTTAGAATATGAAAAAAAAAATTGATGATCATTTATCCAAAATCATGTATCAATTTATATAAATATATATGATCATGAAATTTAGAGACTCCATTATTAATTTACTTTATTAGGTTTTTTTTTTATCATCTGACCTTTACTTTATCTTTTTTTTTTTTAATTTTGCTCGCTTACAGACTTTTTTGTGAAAATTTGGAACTGCCTATCTGAATTGTACAATCATTCTTTGGTTTATTTTGTAAAATTATTTTTGTAGTATTATATGTGAAAATGATTTCTGATGTCTTGTGTGCTCAACAAAGTCTGTTGGATCAGAATAATTGTTTCTTACTGCGAGATTAAAGTATTGCCAATTGTCATAGAGTGCGCATAGACGGTTTACCCTAAATTCATTTGAATTAGCTGTTATTTTCTTACCCTTCATTAAAATGGAGTTTGTGTTTTATATATATATATATAATACATGAAATTTATTATGTATACGTTACTGGGTCTTCTCCCTTTGATAGCCTTGTAGCATTGTAAGGTGTTGATATGAGTCTAGCTAACATGGTATAGTCTAGCTATAGCCTATGACTAAGCCATGGAATTAATGGGACGTGAAGGGACCGTTCCGTTGGTGTTATAGCTACAACAAAAATAAAACCAATTTTGATTGTTTTAAATTTATTTTATGAGAATTCAAAGTTGAATTCTGACTAACAAAAATTATTTAACTTTATAATTAATATTTTTAATCTGCCTTTACTTGAAATAAACAGTTAATTTTCGCATTTCTTTTTTGTAAATTTAACTAGTAGCCAAGCCTAAGTTCTTTGATGTGTTTCTCAAACTCTTGTAAGTTGGCAATCCCAATTTTAAATGTTTATGTTTGCATTCTTAGTCTCTGTATAAATTGGGTCTACCTCTAGTTAAAATTTAATTAGTATATGAGGTATAGGTTAAGCCTTAGTGACTATGTAAATCGCTGCTTTGATGACCGTGCTTGAATTTTAGCACATCTGACAAAAGAAAAAATAGGTTTTATTTTGAAATATACATGTTCCAAAGATAGTATCGTAGACAGGGGTTCTTACTCTTCTTTTTCCCCTCTAGAGTCTGTCCCAAAACTAGTAGGGTTGTTGAAAAGTAACCACAGTCTATGGTAAAACATATAGAATATGTCAAATACATTTTTTTTTTGTCAATTGTGCTACTATTCAAGTGAAGCAGACTCTATATATACAATAGGGGTATTCATGATTGTTGTGTTAAATGTAAAATGTCTTTCCATGTTAAATGCAGAGGAGCTCCTTCGGTGCAACTTGTTTTATAACTTTTCATTCAGAACTTCATATTATTGTTTACTTCTAAGTTTTGACTAAAGTATTTTATTACAACATGCATATATTGAGTGTCCACTGAGTGTATTGTTGTGATTGACATGTGAGGAAGAGAATCAAGATGAGCTAATTGACAAAACATCTAAAACAATACTAACACAATCAAAACACAAACTACAAGCAAGTAACCTAACACGACAACAAACAATATGGTGATGAGCTCAGCTGGTCTGTTGCGTGACGTCATTCTCCATTTAACAGACTCTCAGCCATGTTACATGTATATCGTTTTAACATAGTAAAAGAAGGAAATATTTCTCCATTTAACACACTTTAACATGTGAAACTAAAGATCATGAATGCCCCTAATAACTATAGAACTAGAGCATCGGATATTCTTTTCAAAGGACTTAGTGCTGGATTGCCCATCTTGTTAGATATGAATAACTTGTATTTAAAAAAAGTAATAATGGTGGATTCAGAGAACAAGAATAAAGATCATTTATTGTGGTAACTGGTGTTTACATAATCTTAAATTTTGACACAAAAAAAAATTTAGCTAATTACAATGTTTGTAGCAAACTAATTAAGACTTGGTCTCTTCTAGAAAATGATGTGCCACGAGTATTCTTTTCAATCTTTTATTCCAACTACAGTACTAGGATAGAAAGCTGCTAGTGGACCGTCTAATAAGGTGGGGTGATCTATTACAGGAACATCATGTTTAATGTCCGTCTAGCCATAAATTATCGGCCTGGAATAGACAGAGATAAATATAGAACGATTGCTGTAGCCATTTCAAGCTTATAGCCACTTAAGAGGTACAGACTGGCCGCCGGGCAGTACAACAGTTCTGAGTGAATTCATTGGTGACAAGAGAGCTTTAACAGTGTTTTACCAAATACGTGCTCCGAATGCTGTTTCCTGTTTTTTTTCCCTAAGCCTACTGGCCCAATCTCACCCCCGAAGCATATAAGCCGTCCAATCCCCTTTCCTATATCCTTATCTGTTAGGTTTTGTGGTTCAAAATGGGAAGTGTTCGTAGGGTTACAAGTAAATCCTCTTTCATGTTAAAAATCAACATAGATAAAAAAAATCAGTATGAGCGTTGAACTAAAACGGTTCCTTGTTATGAACTCATCTCAACTTAAAAAAAATAAATAAACATTTTTCGGTGTGCACTCATTAACGTTCATTAGAGGAAAAATAACATCGTTTACTCACGATGATATAAATTTGTGTTTTCAACTATTTTGAAGAAGTTTATTTAACCAATATATCAAACTGTTTACATTCATTTTACTGCGTAATGCATTTTAAGATTGCTCTTATGTCTCTTAATTCTTCAGTGACTGAGCTCACCATTGGCTTATGCTAAAGTTTTCTATCGATTGACTCTTATACATTTATAAACTATTGATACTATAATCATTGCCAACGTTGTGGTGCTTCAATGATGGTTTCCATTCTTTGCAGTGCCTCTCGTCTTACTATTTTTCTAAAATTGCCAGAATTGAATTATTGCTGTCGTTTGTGCTTCCCTCATTGTACTAATATACTGAATGATTCGTACTGTATTTTGACAATTGTAATAATTATAAATAGGTAATTATAGTAAGTGGATTGGTCGATGTACCACATGTCATAATCTCACATGAGGAGATCACAAGGAGAGAAAAAAAGGCAATCCCCCGCTGGACCCACCCCGCTAAGAACCCCGGGGAGCGACGGTCCTATATCACTTTTGAAATATTAGCTTAAAACGGAAAGAGGGGACTTTAAGATTTTAATCGAACAATATTTAAAAAGCGCCTGAAATTGCAAAACTTAATGAAATTACATCTTTTAAGTTGAGAAGTTTTTTCAATTATATTAACAACTCCTGCTATGCAATCTAGAAGTCAATAAACAGCTCGACGAATAATTAAATACCTTTAGGAATTAATCACATGAATAGACACAGATGAAAATTCTCAACCGAAAGTTTGTTAAAAGTTATAATTTAATTTTGTCCGTCCATGCAAACATTTATACCAATCAATATGGTAACAATTAAGGAAGAGAAGCAAGATGATGATGACATGATCCGTTTCAAAGCGAATGAAAACCATTATACAGTAACATAAAAATGGTGGGAGAATATTACTTGGACTATATATAATCAATTGTAGGAAGATGGTCCAGATTATAGCCAAAAAAAGATACACAAAATAGCAAACTATTTATTAGCCACTAATGATGACTACTATTATATTATTATAGTAACTAATAAATAATTTTTTATTTTGTTGTCCTTTTTTGTTTGTCTCTCAGTCCACTTCCTTCCAAAAAATTTGAACTAATTTATTGTCCATTATACAATATCTTATTCAATAAGATTCATTTGCATTTGCACATATTCTACTAGCCTATTAACATGAGAAGAGTTGAGCGGGAAAACCTTTGGCCATTTTTTTTAATTGTAATTTTTAATAATTATTTACAAATATACAATTTAAATTTATATGCTTGTTCATCAATTATAATAGAAAATATATAGTTTCAAGGTATTTATTTTGTAAAAAGTCCTACGTTTCTGCCAATCCGGCCATTTTAAAGTAATTCTTTACAATATCTCAGCTAACGGTGTCATTAACACGTAGCAGGCTATTCTGCCTTTGTCAAATTATATTTCAGTCTACCAACTTATTTTATCTACTAATTAACTTTTCAAATTTTATTGAATTTACTCTATCTATTTCTCATTTTGTTGATATGGTGATTGATAAGGTTAAACTGGATAATTTAATAAAATTAGAAGAATTAAAATATTAAATAAAAATAGGTCAATAAACTAAGATATAATTTCACCAGGGCAGAATAGTCTGCAAACATTTTAATGACATTGTTAGCTGTGATATTGTAAATATGATATCCTTGAGAATATTCGAAACGTAGGAGTCATGAGAAAACAAACATGTTGATACTCTATGCATATGTTTGTTATAATTGATATACAATTTAAAATTGGCAAAGCTGAAGTTTTGTTTATGCATGTTTCTGAAGAATTATATTTGAATTAATGATGTAGACCGTAAGAAATATGCAGCATTAATTGATAACGTCTCACATTATGGTAGGAAATTTTAATTTAATTATTAATTTTAATATAATTAAGACTATATAATGTCAAAAAGTAAGTAATGCTATAAAGTAAAAAGCAAATAACATTGTCCTCTTACTAAACGAAAAATTCAAATCAATATAAAAAAGAAAAAGAACAAAATATCCCACTCTCTTATTTAGTCTAAGCTTGAATTCACTGCAGATGAAGTTGTACGGAATGCAAGAGGAACTCAGCAAGAATAGGGAAATCTCGTGTTCATTTCTTGTTGTGTCCATTTAATTGTCATAATTCAACATCAAAAAAGGAAAAATTAATGATTTTACACCATATGTCTTACAATTAATTGAGCTCGGTTTATTGTTGCTTAAGCTATGATAACTCTTAAGTCCGAAAAAATGAAGAACATGATTTTTATACCATTTCAATAAAAAACAAAATACTCCATCATTCTAGAGACAATGTGTCTCCACCATATTTTCTGGCTTCAGGAATTTTTTTTTAATCTTACGAAATGATACATTAATTTTTACTTTTATCATTGTTTAAGCGATGATACGTTATTAATCGAGGGGGTAAGCAACAGAATGTTGTATGCAACAATCTTAAAATTTTTAATTAAGTCAAAAAATCCAATCTAGAAAAGAAATAAAATAAAAAAAAAGAAAAGTGAGTCAAAAATTTAATATTTAGCCTCTTTTTATCTGTTATTAAATATCCTATTAATTAAATAATTATTTTTAAATATTAAAAAAAAATTATCTGGATATACGGAGTTGAGCTTTGAGGCTCCACTAAACCATCAAATTCCTCCAGAATCCAATTCTTACAGTCCAAAATCCTTCGTAAAATCCTTAATGCTCCTTACTTTGTCACAAATCAAGTCATCCATCAGGACCTCAATGTTCCATATGTTGCCGATTTGGCCAGAACCAGATACCGTTACTTCCATAACAAACTTCTCAACCACCCAAATCCACTTGTTTCTAACATGGCTTCTCCTTCATTACCTAATAATCCTCCTAGGCGTCTGAAAAGATGATGGCCTCGAGATCTTCTCCTCTAGAAATGTTATTGGAGTTCTATCAGTGGGTAAATTCTCCAAATTTACTTGTTGTATATATGTGTATACAGTTGTAAATAACAATAAATAAATTATTAAAAAAAATATATATTAAAAATTAACTTTATTTAAATCGACACAATAATTCTATAAAAAAAATATTTGTTTTTCAAATGAAGATTAATTAACTTATACCACTTTAATCTTCTAAATTGTAGATTCGTTCCTATAATTTATTTTAAGCCTTTATTTATTTTTCCATTTTATCGAAAAGACATTGTCCTTCTATAGTGTGAATGCCATTGGAGAAGAAATCCCTAGCTGGCGGACGACAGGAACTGCGACAAAGCGGAGGCAATGAGAGGACTACAATGGTCTCAAAGCCGATGAGGGGACAATCGAACGATTGACGTACAAAGTGGAGGATGCCTCACCCTCTTCTATGTACCCTTATATCTAGCTATCTAGCACATTGCCTCTATTCACAGATTTACCGCCCAATTGTCCCTTTAATGCTGCGTCTATTTCTTGGTCTTTGACCATCAAATAATTTTGTTTCGTAATAAAAGTTTTTACTTACCTTGGGAAGTATTACAATCGCTGGTTTGAGACTGGTCATTTTAAAGGCTTGAGGGATTGGAAGCTTCTAATAATTTTCTAAAAGTACTTTTATTTAATAATAATTATGTGTTTAAAAATGGCAGAAAAAAGAGCTCAGAACCAATAAAAATACTTGGATAGGATAAAGAAAAAATCATTACAAGGGAGAAACATGCAGAGTTCTACGAAATATGTACGTACGTAGTGTACAATAACAACGTATCTTTAAAATCATATTAGCAAAACACAAAAATAGATTTTTGAGATGAAACAACTAAGCGACACTAGGATGACTCCTGTTCTATATTTGGAAGTTGCGAAATTGTATTTCAACACCTTGCCTGGAGAGTACGACGTACAGGGTAGAACAAAACAGTCTTATGTTCGAGGGTGGAAACAGCGTTACGTCAGTTTTGTCAAACATTTAGTAATGTCAAATGAACAGTAAAAGGAGGAAAAATAGAATGTAAGTTATAAAATGATGTTTGAAGCGCTGTTATCTCCTTATGATGATGTCGAGGTTATTATTTGTAATTAATTATTTTCGACTCCAATTAAAAATATGTATGTTGTACCTATATTAGAAGGCCTCAGCAATGCTTGTTCAAAAGTTAGGTAGCTGGGAGCTAGGAGATGAATTAACGGGATGAGTATATTGATTCTCTTCGTAAATCCTTGGAGAATAGAAATTCACTTCTCCGTGAAGAGGTTGGCAAATCCTAAAGGTGCTCATTGTGTACTAAATATACATTTCCAAAAATATCACTAAAATGTTCTGATCCACTATATACATCACTTACACGTGTATGCATTTCATTTCACTGATTTACTGATTCACACTATATATTTCTCACTGCCTCCTAAGGAGAAGAAATTTCTGAAGGGGATGATTACACTTTCCTTTTTCAAAAGTGAACTCTAAGGGCTAAGATCATCGAGAAGTACTATGTATAAGACATTATCGTTTAGTGTATCAGAAGACTATACGATATTTATGTTGTGATGATCGTAGTGGTTCACGTGTTAACAGCAAGATCGCGCCAGATGGCTCTTAAGCAGTAGCTAGAGTGATGTCTAGTAAACAGCAGCGGGATCGCTACAATGAATATCGGACCTATCATCTCTATGATTCTCGAAAAATATATATTTAAATGATAATGCTTGAGAAGTTTTTAATTTATAATTTTCCTAATAAACTGTTAAAAGTTTTGAAGAACCCTACTTGGCAAAGAGGGAAAAATTCTTAAATTTTCAAAATATCCATTTGTTTGAGAAATGCTTCCTTTTCCTAAGCATTTTTAGATAATAAGTTTTTTTTTTTTCAAGTAAAATAATTTTTCTGAATAGTCTTTTACCACAATCTTCTCAATTTGAAGTAGATTCTCAAATCTCATATTTCCTCACTTTTCGGATTTTTAAATCGTTGAAGGGGATGATACTTCTCGCCTTCACCCGTAACGACGTTCCTTTCTAAGCTATGAGACTTCAATAAAGTAAAAGATAACTGGAGCTTATGAATTTACCAGAAGAAATTCTTAGTTCGGCTGCAGAATATCTCTATGGAGAAGGCAATCGATCATACCTTACTCTCCATTATAGATCATTAGATATAATCAGTATATAAAAGTCCAGTTAATGTAGTCATATTTCTTGTTTTACTAAAAACAAATGCTAACTATTGAATACATAAATTATTAAGGTTGCTAAGACTTGCGAAGAGACAGAATGTTGCACATTCCCTCTACAGCGATCTGTTTACTCTTCCTCTTCCCGTAACTTCCTTGTTCCTTTAATGGTCTCTCTTCGGTTGAGGTGAGCCCCTTCAACAAACAGCTAAAAAAACAATGTCCCATTTCCCTCTCGACCTAGCGGAGGGGCTGCGGGAAATGGAACGGTCTCCGGGCTCAGTTTATTTTCTGAAAAGGATAAAAGTAAGCACATCTTTGTCACTACGATGTTTACTTACTTAAACCTTTTTGTCGTTGAAGCAGACCGAGAAAATATCCGGTCACTATCTTTGAGCTATTAGGAGGGTATTTCTTAAAAAAATATTTTCTATATCAACCTAAAAAGTTTATTGTTCAATATTTTAAACTTAATCAATAAAGTACATTCGAAAGTGTAGAATCAAGGATAATAATTTAGTTGGAAAATAAAATTTTAAAAAATGATAAATTAATTTACACGTATTTGGAAATATTTAACGAATTTACAACTGTCAGAACCCAATGACATTTAAAAAATGTAAAGTTAAGTTTGAGTATTCATAGGTTTTTAAGTTGAGAATGGAAATATTTCACTAGTTTTAATATTTATTAACAATATCTCATCATGCGTTTAACGCTTCCTTAAACTGTATTATGACCTATCTTTCAGATTTTAGGTGTGTTCAATATGGTCAAAAAATACAATCGCATTACGATTCAGTGTACCATTCTAATATTTAGCAATTGGAAGCCTTATAGTTTCCACAATCGCTCTGTCTGTGATATCAATATTCAAGATTAAACATTTTATTGAACGATAAATCACTTTTCCTTTTAGATAGATGCTCTTTTAAGTGATTGTTCATAAAAAGTCGTTTTATCAAGAAGATTACTACTTAACAGTCACTCTCTTTTTGCCATCCTTGAATAGTATGAATTATTCAATAAGCCCTATATTTTAATTAAAAGTTGATACTTCAAAGAGAAAAAGCTTATAATATAGTTTAATAATATTGTAGATTATTGGCGTTTTCTAATTTTCATAATCAAATCTATATTTTAATTTATTTTTTTTAGTAAAAAATTAGGTTAAATTTACTCTAAGATTATTGTATGATAAATTGTCTCTTAGTGTGTGTAAATTTAATTTCACTCACGTTTTCCTCTAAATTAGGTTTTAACTTTTTATTAAAAAATAATGCAAATACAGTAGTTGATAAAAATTGTATGTTTTTTTTTTTTTTCAAATGGAGGAAAGAAAAAACGACTCTTCTAAATATAATACTTATATACTACCTATTCAAAGAACATATTGAATTTATGAAGCATTTATTTATTAATTTATTATTAGTAATGGAGTATTATCTTTTGTTCAGATCACTTAGCGTGCATTATACCTATTAGCTTCCCACCTCAGCATGTTATATAAAATCTTGTTGTTAGAAGGAGTTTTAGATATTAAAAGTCGAACTCTTGAACAATGTGTTTTACTTTATGATTCATATATTTGACTTCCATAGTTTATTTAATAACCCACAACTTTAAATCTAATAATTATTCGTGTTAGTACATGATATTATGCTGCCAGAGGTCTATGATTTAGAACAATAAGCATATCATATAAATATAGCGCATATTTTGTTACCTGTTGGAATGGCAACAAGTATATCGCACTATTGCGACTTAAAGAAGTATATTTAAGTATATGTTTCTTATTAAATTTGAATTTTTTTTTTGTTTTAAATATTTTGTTAGTTAATCCATAGTGAAACTTAGTTTGTATTGATCTGAACAATTTGTTTTATATTAATGTGTTTATCTTTTTTCCTTCTTATTTTGTCCTCGTGTATTATAGAATGTCTTATATTATAGCTGTTATTTACAAACTAACTATAGCTAACATTGATTCGGCCAGAATCTGTGGCTACGCTGTGTATAAGCAAATTAATACATTATTATTATTGTATTATCATTCGTTCGACGACTGCTAGTTAAGCTGTTTTGTTTTTAAGTTAAAATTGATTTTTAAATATTATAATTGATGCCGATATGCTTTGTAATTTTGATAATTCATTTAATAAAGAACTATCATTTCATAGTTTATTAATAGTAAATGTAAACTTTTTATTTACTATAGTAAATGTAAGAAGCTACACGTCGATTGTTAACAATTTTTTTTTTTTTAATTTTGAATTGCCCCCTTTTTGGTTATTTCTGACATACCGGAGGGAGAGCTTATCTAGAGATAACCATGCTATTCTAACAATGGTGGGTAGTCAAGTTTTCATTCGTGGGATCCCCACAGAAGTCGAACCCCCCTCCTCCCCTGGATGGATTTGAACCAACACCTTTAGCTATTTCAGCTACAAACGGTCCTCAAGGTCTGACCTACGTTGGCATACTAAATTGAGCTGTTAGTCCACGTGAACCATAAAAAATCCTTCCAAATTACCAAAAGTCTAAAAAAAAAAAAAAAAAAAAAAAAAAAAGATGGCCCCAAGACCTTTTATAATATAACTGTCAACAGATTGCTCCCAATAGTGTGAAACTAATATACTAACTACTCTGCTAACTTAAGAGGATTACTTCTTGTATATTGCATATAGTTGCAAATCTCATTAACAAATCTGATTATAAATAAATGAAAGTAGAATCAATCATAGTAACACTCCTAATTGTTAAAGATGTTACACATCTCTTCGATGTGCCACTGCTTTACTTCTGTTGTACGAAGAAATAATTTTGCTGGTTCAGAATACTGTATCAGGTGAATGGAACGTGCTGTAGTTATTAGTAATGCTGTGCGGTGTAGTGGAGACGTTTGGAGCATTTTAACAATCGTTGGCACCATTCCTGGGCGTTAAGGTGTGATCTTATAGAGCGACGATTAGAGTTTTGGTTTATTCATGTTTTAGTCAACGGTTCTCAATGTGCCTGATATAAATCCCATTGAAATCTTTTAAGAAATTTTAATATGCTTGCCTTGAAAAAGTACATAATTCAAAATTATTAATTCAGCCAGAAATTAAAAGCTCCAAACCTTAATAAAATTATTAAAATAACTTAAAACTACTTGAAGTTCCTGCAATATAAAAATATTTCTATAAAATCTTAGATTAATTTTTCTAATAAAAAATTAAAATTAAAATATCTGAACTTTATACTGTAAAGCCCTGATAGTTTGGAATATTATAACTTCTCTGATAGTAAATTACCGACCATATGTTACCAACTCATTTGTTATTCAGGGAGAATTTACTTTCATATGAAGTATGAATTGAAACAATTACGGAGGCGGCTGCCTGCTTATTGTTTTCTTCAAGGGATGAAACTAATTTCCCTTGGGTGCAGCAGTTCCATTGCGGATTAAGATTATTATTCCCAAGGAACTAATTATCTACCCCGTATTTAATTATCATAATAATTATTTAAAAATTCAGCATCCACATGAATTCAGCTATTTTATGATATCCATGCCACATTCCTACATATGCCATCAAACAATTATTTAATATTTACCTGAATTTATATTTAAAAATCGAAAAAAAAAAGGTTTAGAAGACTTTTTTTATTATTAATTTATCTTTAAGTTGTAGATGAATTCGAGATAAAACTTCATAAAATACAAAAAAAGTTAAGATTACTATTATTACCAGAAAGCTGCTTATAATTACTATCACTTTCTATTGACATATAACTATATGTCAATGCTCTTATGTTCTGATAACGTCTCAGGTTTATTACGAAACTATATTACTTATTACGTATAGGGTGAGTCACTATACATACATGTTTACTCCATAAATCTTTATAGACTGCAAATTTAATTTGATGTTCTCTGGGCCATAAAAGCAGCCTTTGGTCCGTCTTTTTGAGTGTATTGTTAATTTTCTAACCTACTCCAGTTCTTCTCCAGCCCACCTATCTCTAGAACTTCTAATGGAATGGGGAGATTTTTTTAAAATTCTCATAGTAAAAAAGAATATAAAATGAATTTTTATGCTGCATTTTCTTGTTCCGACGTATCCTAATCAGGTAACCCTCTCCTCCCTCCCTAAAAAACAACAACATTTTTTTGGCTGTTTTTGATTATATGCGAAAAATTGAAATTTATAGAAAAAGGAATTTTTCTATAAGAATCATCGATGTATTTATTCATTGAAGTGCCATCGTCTTGATAGCTATCCCGGTACCTGCGGCCGTTCGAGGAAACTCAGATCATGATGACGGATTCTTATGGAAAAATAAATTCAAAAATGATATGGAACTTCAGATTTGTTCGATTTTTTGCACCATTCGTACGCGAATCGTCTAAAACCGAAATAACCATGACGATTTACAGCTTCACTACGAGTCAATAAAAAATTGGTCGATATCAATTCTTCTTATAATGTTATTTTCTATCAGAATCTATAAAAAGAAAAAATGCGGCCTATGTAATGGAAATTACTGAGTTAGGTACATTGAAGAAGAATTGATGTAAGATAGAGATTAACAATATCCTCAAAAAATAGATCTCTTATGACCCAGCAAAGATCAAATGAAATGTCTAAAAGTTTTTGAAGTCAGAGTACAAGATTTGAATATTTATAGTGGAAAAATATCTATTATATCCAGTTTTAGCAATTTCATGACATCAAACTCATAAAAATGCCACATATAAGTCTCCGCATGGTATTAGGTAAGTGCTTAGGCAAAGAACTGTATCATTTATGTAAATTTATGTTATATTGTGTAAAACTGTCTTGGATATTCTCTCTGGAAGAATTTTTTATTTAAAACCAGTCTAATCTATCGTTCTGCTGGTTTTTGAATGTGGTACTTTGAGGTGTTTTACCTACCTGCTTGTGAAATGACTGAAAGGGTGAAAAAACTCATTAATTTATGAAAAACGAAAAATATATGTCTTTATTATTCAACATATATCCTTCATCTAATACTTTACTATTATTACAATAGTTATGATGACCTCGATATGGAGCCTTGCTTTGCCTTCTACATAAGGGCGGCAAAGCTTGGTTTTGGAGTTTCCAAGGCTGAATGTAAATATTATATATAGTTGAAAATGTGTATTTTATTTTTACTTAGATTTAATTTTATTTATCTTGATATTAAGTTTTTATCATATCTATCTATATTCTTATTTATAAATATGACATTTGTAATTTTTTTCGTTTAATTTATTTTATTTTGATACATACATATATATCTATATTAAAAGCTGACAAAATATTAAAAAATCTGATAAAATAAAATAAATGAAAAAAAAAATACAAATATCATATTATTAAATACATGTATATATTTATGGTATGAATTAATACATAAAACACTAATTTCCCTTAATTCTGGCAGCTTATATTACTGTTCTTCATTAAAATCTTTTTTATTTATGCTCTACAGTGTCTTAGGTGTACTCTTTTCCTTTTTTTTTTTTTTAAATGAAAATATACATTCTTCCATATTATTTTAACTAAAAGAAATATTCTACTTTCAGGACCAAAATGAGTGGAGGAGATTTCTCTTTGGAGGAGGAAATCGATTTGTCCTCAGTGGATAGTTCCAGAGACAATGCCACTGGAGTCTTCCCTCAGTAAGTGAAATATCTCATTTATGCTTTCTTTCGGTTCATTATTTTAGCATCCTACAAGTTTACAAGTTTAACATTTCTTCTTTAACTTAAGATGTTATAAAAAAATAAATTATTGTGTAATTATAGTAATTTAAGAGTTTCGATTATGAGCCTAAGTATTATCTCTTTTTAAAAGTTGACTTATTAGAAGTTAACTGTTAAGTCACTAATCAAGATGAAATCGAACAAAAGGAGACTAATTATACTCCATTATACTAATGATACTAAAGAGTAATTAGGAACGATCAGTTTGGAAACAGAGAGATAGTGAACTAGAATCTTTAGGCTCTTATTAATCTAATTTAAATCTATTCAGAATTTTATAAATTTTAATATTCTATTCATTTGATCATTATTGAAGTCAATTCTGAACTTGGACACATGCTTCACCTTCTGATATGAGCGAAAGTGAAATCCGAAATATTATGTAACGTTCGGAAAAAGCGAGATGGAAGTCATGGTTAATATTTAAATACATTACATTAAAAATCAATACTTTAAAAAATAATATTCCTCTCCGATTCTATAGAATAATAAATAACTAAAGCCCAGTATGCACTAGACAAGAAAAAAAAGAGTATCCTTTTATTTCCAACTAGAATTCTTTTTAGAAAATCTTTCACTCTATGTTGTTTGACTATATTATTATCAAAAGCATAAAAAAATAAATAATGAAAACATTCTGCGACTGAAATTGAGACTGATAGTTAAGTAACTAATTAGTGCTAGTTTGAAATACGAAAGAAAGAAAAAGTTTCCTTAAGACATCGATGGTATAAAGCTCAGCTACGAAACTCAAGCTGATAAGGCATGTTCTGAAAATGTTGTCTTAAAAAAATAATGATTGAAAAGTGTTACAACATATGTTTTTACGATTTTTTTTAAATATTTGAATTTACTCAGCATTGGGAAATGAAATATTTAAATATGATAAATTTGAATATAATGTGTATAAATATTATTACGTTTATTTTAGCTTACTCATTATCACATTACATTTTTTATTAAAAATCGGAAATAAAAGGGATTTTTGAGAACAAAACAAAAAATATACAACACTAATGTATCAATTGGGTTTAAAACTAAATCAATCCAATATAACCCCAATACTTCTATGTCTAAAGTCCTGATAATCCGGATTTTTTCACTTCATTTTTCTTAAGGTGCTTTTATATTTAAGCATGTTTTCTAATATTAGGGGTTTTCATGATTTTTGGTTTAACATGTTAAACGGAAAAACTTATGTTAAATGGAGAAATACTTTCTTATTTCACCATGTTAAAACGATATAACAAATAACATGGTAGAGTCTGTTACTAGGACTATGAAATGGAGAATGACGTCACGCAACAGACTAGCTTAGCTCATTACCGTTTTGTTTGTTTTTGTGTAAGGTAACTTGCTCGTAGTTTGATTTTTTATTATATTAGTATTATTTGGATGTTTTTAAAACTATTAAAGCAATGGATGACAATAATAATAATGTAATGACAGTTGTAAATTAGCTCATCTTGATTCTCTCCCTCACAAGTAATGAGATAAACAAGGCACTGAGTAGCCCCACATTCACACAATTTCTACTTTTCACTTATTTTAGGCATTTTGTAATAAATTACTTTAATCAAAACTAAGAAGTAAACAATAACATGAAGTTTTGGAAGGAAAGGTTATAAAACAAGTT
This sequence comes from Halyomorpha halys, assembly GCF_000696795.3. Taxonomy (NCBI): domain Eukaryota; kingdom Metazoa; phylum Arthropoda; class Insecta; order Hemiptera; family Pentatomidae; genus Halyomorpha; species Halyomorpha halys. Next base: position 157,101 of record NW_027106205.1, on the reverse strand, counting down.
GCTCAAAAAATCCACTAGGAGCTCTTATCCATTTAAGATTTAACATGACTTTAAATAGGGCTGCTCACAATCCTATACTTATAACATTTAACATGGTAAAACATTTTACATTTAACACAATATCATGAATACACCTACAGTATGATATTAACATTCATAAAAAGGTTTAATGTTTTTAATTTTAAATAACTTATTTTTTTACAAGAAATTATAAATACTTATGTTAATATTTACATTTTTTGCCTTTTAATTAAATAATTTGTCATTATTATCAAGATTAGGTTAGTGATTAAATGCCAATTTCACGTAATTTCAGAAAAGCTGAGTTCTGCTGTACTTTAATTATTTTGCCATAGCTGAAAATAAAGACCTTGGCGGTTGGCAAAAGCTGATGACAAGGAATTCATTCATAAAAGATCAACGACACAGATTACATACCATCCACATATTTGACTCATAGAATCCTTCTACACCCCATCTCTTGTAGATATTAGCCTGTGAGTGCAAACGTGGACTAACCCATTTGATCGTGAATATTCCAATATTAATTTTTTTTCTGTGCACACGGTGCACCCCTGTGATATACTAGTGTTTAATGCCTTCACAAGCCCTCGGCCTGCGCAAATAATTCTGTTTTTAATTAAAATGAAATAAAATTTCGGTCTGAAGAACTACGTTGGTAAAACCACACTATCTCTGAGAGCCTCATGTAATGTTGTTGGAGTAAGAAATCACTGAATCAGAAGGCTCAGAATAAATTTTTAAAAATATATTATCTATTTATAAGCATAATAATTACACGCATAAAACACCTGATAATATTATTAATCTAAAATACGATATCCTTAAAATGTACTCATGTCAATCATAGAAAAAGAAACAATCGTTTTTAAAAAATGCGTTAAATTTAATCTCTGCATTGAGTTAACAAAAACTTAACTAAAAGAAAATTAAGGGTTAAGTAAAAAAATATTATCATAAATTAATTTTTTAATTATATTTCACAATATATACATAATTATTAATTTCCCATTATGATTTTCAGTTTTAATTTTCCTTCAGGATTTTGTTGGATTGTTTATTCCGCTTTTATTAATTGGTTAATGTTAGTGCGTATTTGATAGGTAAATGTGATATAGTTACAATTACAATTCTCTAACATTTGCAATGCAAAAATTAAAGCAGAAATTATCTTAACGATAATTATATTAACGATCAGGACGTACTCTTTAAGGTTCAGCATGAATAAGAATTCAAAAATATATTTGAGCTTGATGCTCATTTGATGTCCAATTTATTCAGTCTCTGGTAAGGCTGATTACTAAGTCCCAAGGGACGACTCTTGTATTCTCTCTAGCCCTCCATAGAAAATGACAAAACAGTGGAACGAGTTTCCCTGACGAGTATTTTATGGATATAGTTATATAGAGTAAATAATATATTAAAACATTTAATTTTCAGAGAAAAATTCTTTATCCGTAAATATTTCATATATCATATATTATCATACTTAAGATAAATAAAAAATATTTATTTATTTTTGTTACGGGTGTTTGGGAAAAAATATATAGGCTTATGAAAACATTCTCTTGGAAATTATTGAACATAAAGAACTCTATTAAAGCGTAAATTAGTGCACTATTTAATGCGCGTAATGATATTTATTGTCAATAAACCTGAAAAATATATGGTGGCCATTTTCAAAAACCTTTCATATTAGGGCTCCAAACCCTCAAGGAGAGGTAAAGTTTTTACATTTGTATTTTTAATTCGTTGATTAAAAAAATTAATTTAAACTTACTTATAGGTACAGCCAAATTTTAAGATATTTTTACTGAACTACAGGCTTATTGCTGGGTGTGACGTAGGCTTGTTTAGAACTCAGGATGTGTGAATAGGTCATATTCACATATCCTGAGTTCTATTCGCAGCACAAATAGTCATGGATCGTTCTTACGTCAAATTCTTATTATTCGGATCAGTCCTCTACACTCTAGGTAAAAAATTCTCTAGGGAGTTCATAGCTCAATTTCAGAACACAAGATCCAATGTGATTTTATTAATAAATTATTTTATTGACAATTAAATTTGAAACCATCAAACAATTCACCTTTTTTTACCCTATTTCCAGAAACCATTAGTTGCCCCTTATTAGTACTGAACCGTTTTCAATAAATCTTATGGGAAATGATGCAGATTATACCATATTGAGAGGAACGCTAAGTTTAGTAACACATCTACCGTTCTGAAAGTCTAAGTCTACTTGATTGCAAATTAGGTAGCTAGGATAAATCGAAGTATATTAGTTTATATTTTGGCTATCTTTAGGTCGTGAACAATTCCACCAGTGGATTTATGTTCAACATGTAAATTCTGAATAAATTTGTTGTAATCTATTAGCCCATCACCTCCTGCTATCACTTGATACATACACGTGAAACAATTGGTCCTTTTGTTGATAAAAAAAACAAAAAAAAAACTGAAATTGTACCACTGAAGTTCCGAAGATTGTAGGTTTATTAATATAAAATGATTATTTATTCATTCACACATTCACTAGTTGTATACTCCAGCCATTGCTTTGGTTTCCACTCTTTATAATCCTGAGTTGGTCGACAGCTGATATAATGAATAATTTCTTGTTATTCACAGCCAAATTAAAACAAAAAAATTAAAATTATTTTCCATATATTTCTACATTATACAGCTAAAATTCCGTTTAATAAAGAGCTCTTTACTTAATGAATGTAAATTTAATGAACCAAGTGATATGACCTTTTAGCGCAGAAATGAATTATGATGATTAATTTGTATGATGAAGTAGATTCAACTAGGGATTGTATTACACTTTTTCATCCTTTTTTTGGGGGGGGGGGGGGCGAGAGGGGTAACTGATGAATGTAACTTCTACGGTTTCAGAATATCAATATCCGGAAATTTAATACCTCATACTGCTATATGAAGTACTTATACCTACTTCCTCTCGTTATAATAGTAATTTATTTTACGTTATAGTAATGTGAAAAAAATTTACTTAATAACGTCAGGGGTGTACGAAAAGAATGTAATAACAATCATTTAATCAATAATTGAATTAAATTAAAGACAAAGCATATAGTTTATTTAGCATATAATTTTATTTAATAAGATTTAACATTGTTAGGGTTAGGTGGTGAATTCAATGCTTTTGGTATTCTATAGCTCAAATTCGTACGTCAAAATTTCTCTGTGCAAGTGGAAACATTTTATGTAACATCGTATTTCGGTATGATAGTTTACCAAAAATAACTTCTTCCGTTATCAGTTTTCTCATGACCCAGCGTTATATAAAAAAAGAAAAATAACTGTTTTGACTACAATATAACTGAAACTGGAATGGTTACTCAAAGTAGATCCATTGGAATGTAGCTTTAATGATAGTTGCTAATGTGGGTTATCTATACCTTCTTAGCAATAATTTTTATTTATTTTTTTAACTATCACTTTTCACATGAAAAAAGGGTGTGATATATTGATATTTCATAACGATAATAATAATTTATTTATTTTTTTATGAGGCAAACCTCGTACAAATTGAGATTCATTTCACAAATTCATAGTACTGATTTTGGTTAATATTGCTTAGTTTCAATTTGTCAGAAAATGGGAACAATCATCCAGTGCCGTTCCATCACAAGCTGGACCAAGTTTCTGTGGGTCCAAAGTATTATTTGTGTGGACCGACAATTGGAATAATGGGATTGTTCATAATTAATAAGTAAATGAATTAATAATTCATAATGATAATGAATTAAATTTTGTAGTAGTCGGACATGACCACCAGTTTTTTGTCGTTTAGCCTTATCTAAGAAGTTCAAGTCATTAACCCATAATAATAAAACTCTTGGTGGCGCATCTGTAAAAAAGAGCTAAACGGAACAATATTAAATGAAACCTTTGAACAACTTTTCGTCGGATCCTGAAAAAAAAAACCGGTCAAATCGGAATAGAAGTAGTATAGAATTAATCTAGTTTTTTTCACAAACCAAAAACTACCCAGCATGGTACTGTATAAAGTTGAATTATAATTCACTATTATATCTTTTCTGCTTCACTTGCAAAACTTTGCTTAAGGTTGGCAAAGGTAGAACCTGTGTAGTTGTATGATCCGACAATGTAATCCGATATAGAACAGTGATATTGTATTATCTTTAGTTTAAAAAGATATGAGTCGACAATAATATAATACGAGATAAAGTAAATTAAGAATTTCATAAATATAAGTCAAGTTATGGCATGGCGACGCTTGGAAGCGGCATGTATACTTAGTTGCTAGGTTGGATTTTGAACGAATTCCTAAAAATCAAATAAAAACTGATAAAACGAGTCTTACAGGGTAATTTGGGTGAGTGAATTTTAGTGAATTGGTGTACGTATGCCGACAAAGATTTTTTATGATGTGCTACGTTTAATCATCACTGAAAATTTTTTTTCAAGAAATGAACGAATTTATTATTCACAACCTCTTGGTGAAGTTCTACTCTTTAATAAGTTGGTATAAGTCTTGCTTAATAAACAAGTCCCATAGAGTAAAAAAAGTAACAAAAAATAACACAAGATATTACGTGTGCGTAAAGAATACTAATAACTCTGGTGATGTTACAAGGTTATTTTAAATATCTGGGAACAGAGAACCGAGACCTTAGTTACTGAACCGGAAAAAACTGAGGACCGTAATCTGAGTCATTTGGTCACCTCCTGGCGCCCCTTTTTGTCTTCGGGCTTGTCACATGTTTACTTTTGTCTTTTTTTATATTCCACTCGGTTTCACCGCCTCACTGATATAAAATTGTCTTAATTCACCTAGGACCTATTGGATTAAAAAAATATATACAAATTTTAATTACAGTATAAATGGTTATATCTATAAGGTTCCAACAAAGGTTTGTATATACAAGTACAATACAATTTTATATCAGTCAGGAATTTTATATATACATAATTCCTGACTGATATAAAAGTGTCTTATTTAACTTAGGAACCTTGTAAATATAAACATATATGTATATATTTTTTTAATTCAGGAGGTCCTGGATGTCATTTTTTATTTTTATTTCTTTTCAGTTGTAATTTATATATTTTTACTACACTATTTTTTGACAACTGCCACCTCTCGTTGTTTTGTATTATGTTATATCTATTGTATTCCTCTTTCTACTGTATTTTTGTCTGAATGTATTGTACAAAATATTTTAACAATATTGTAATAATTTTGTACACTGTATGTATATAATATGCTTTTTGCAAATTATTTAAAATTACACAGGAGAAAAAAAAATATA
>NW_027106205.1:150360-151700 GCF_000696795.3 Halyomorpha halys | reverse complement strand
ATATTCATTAGATTAGAAAAACCAACCTAAAAACAGAACTCTACTTCTAAAGAGACCAATTATGACAATTTAAGAAGCTTCTTATTATTATTTTTTATTGGTCCTATAAGCTCAGCAAATGGAAGGCTTATTAATCTACGGGTGCTAGCTCGGGCACTCCAGCTTCTATCCATTAAAAAAATATATTTCTACTTTATCTAGATTTCTGTATGCCGTATGAGACCTATAATTTGGCATATAATTCTATGTGGTATCTATTAACTATTTCAACAGTTTACCCCAAAGAATTTATAATATATATTACTAAAAATTCACAGAACAAGGTCATCTATTTAACTTTTTTTAAAATACTATTTCTTTTAGGTTACTCATAAATATCTTAAGTTTCATAGCCTTAACAATGTTGTAATTGTAAATGGGTACTTAATGCACATATGCATTATATTAATATATTTAAAGTCAAAAAATAACACAATGTGTTTTGATTATCAATGTAAATGTTTACACTTCTGTTATTATAAATAAATGGAATTGTGTTATTAAATGTCAGTATATCAATCTTTAATTAACACCAACCTCAATGTCTCTAAAACCAGTGGTATCAAGTCTACGAGGTATAAATAACTCCATATATTAATAAAAATTAAAAAGTTTCATTGAATAAACAATTAATGGAATAAAATAATTCATGAAGGCAGACATCCGCAGCCCTGGTTCAAAGGTTATCAATTCCGGCCTTATGTTTATTCACTTAATCGATCTTCCATAATTTTTATGTTTTTGTTTTATGAAACGTAAATGTTTAAATATTATTTACTTCAGAAACCTCTACCGCTTAAACCCTTAAAACATTTGTTTTAGATTTTTTATGCTGGCTATTTTCGATTATAAAAGTATCACTAGCAATCTTTTATTTTTCTTGTTTGTTTTTATTTTACACCGATCAACATGCCTTTTGTGCCTGCGTTTTGGATGTCAAATTGTTATTTTGTTTCGCTAAACTAATAAATGAAAAAAATTAGTTTACATGTGTGAATTTTCCTTTAGCAGAAACTGCAACGATATTTTGGGTTATAAGCGAATTGTTTTTCTGAATAATGCGAAAACTATAATCCCAAAAAAAAAATTCAGAGCTAATTTTTTAGAGCAGATAATTTCATAAAATTTAAGACTGAAATGAGCTCTTTAGGACCATTAGTTTCTATGATACACCTATACGAAATTGTGAACCATACAGGGCAACAATTTTCATTTTGTCCTAGTATAACCTAAAAGAGTGACTCTTAAGAAACCATTCAAATTCAAGAAATTGTTTAAGGAAAAGCCTTCTTACAATATAT
>NW_027106205.1:147018-150270 GCF_000696795.3 Halyomorpha halys | reverse complement strand
TTTATATATATAATGAAGTTAAGTATTAAGATAACAAAAATTTTTATATTTCTACGACTTTCTGAAGAAGGTTGGATATGGTGTTTTGCAATTAGGGTTTGAACTTATTGCATTATATATATTACTAATTGTAATGAAGTTTCAAGTTTCTTTATACATTACTGTAGTTTAATAGTTGAAAAAAATAAAATAAAAAACGTTATGATTCGTTAATCTTAATAACTTTTAGTGAAGGATTAAAATTAGCTTTCTCATTTTTCTCTGTTTTTCACAATACAATAATATGTTGAAATAACGCATGCACATTAGTTGTAAAACATGGAATTAGTGATATAAAAAGGATATTTTAGTTTAATTATTTGATATTTTATTGTGGTCTGAAAACGTGGACGTTCATTTTCTAATGTTGAATGGCAAAAACATTTGTAAAAACCCTGACCATCTCCCTATATATTTGTAAAAATAATTTTCATTTATTTTTTTTTTAAATACCTTCAGCAATTAGTTATGAAAATTGATTTCTATAATGTATGTGTACAGTGTCTTATAACCAGAAAATTTATTTAGTTATCTAAAACAGGATTCGATTTTGTACCACTTGGTTCAATATGTTATAACAAGATTGTTAGCAGTAAAAAACCAATAAAAGTGCATAACAAAAAGAAAAGGTACAACACCATGCAGTAAAAACCCATGTGCACGTAACACCCAAATCCTGCAATAATCAACTTTATTTATAATATTATGATGCAGAGAGCTTACCTAACCCTATTTGAGTTCAATTATACTGGCTAAATACACTCTACCAATTAAAAATCTAAAATTTTGTTCATAATCGAAGAGCTATGAAAATATGAATTGTATTAAATGATTTTATATTCCTATAATGAAGACTGGAATTCATTTTTTCAACTTTTTAAAACTACCTCAATTTTAAGTTTACGAAAAAATATAGAAGGCACTCTGTAAAAAAGAAGTATTTAAAAATATTTTTCTAATAAAAATTCACGTTTTAATTTTACATAGCTTGTTCTTTTGCTTGGCTTTTTAATTTTTCATTAACATTCGAATATTACATTAACCTAAAATCTAACAAGTTATAAGTCAATGAACAAAAACTTTAAAAAGTTGTATTAAGAAAGTATATTCATATTGATCAGACCAATTGATTTATTGTTAAACGTTCATTAAAATAATATTCATAACATAAGTAACATAACATAAAAATATAATGAACCAAAATAAAAAAAAATGAAATTTCCACAACACAACAAAGTTAAACGGAACAATGAAGGGGTAAAGGTGGACTGGGAATCCAACTTAGAAACAATAACTTTTAACGTCATCTAACAAAATTATTCTAGAGAGACTTCTTCATAGTTACGGAAAGCCATTGTTTAATACTGTAATTATAATATTCAAAACTCAGGCTTACTTCTTCTTTTCATTACCTCTCTTCGCTGTGTTAATCAATGCATTGCTTAATCTCAAATCTTTCAACTTTATACAATAAATTAAATTTTAAAAAATTGAAATCGAAATGAATAATGGCATACATAAACCTATTTATGTAAAGTGTGAGAAATTTAGTTATTAATTTAAATTAACATAAATTTAATGAAGCAGTTAGGTTTATGTAACAAAAATCAAAATTTAGCCCAAGAAGTGTGAAACGTGCAATTTTGTGCCGAAAAAACTCAATAAGTTTAAATTTGTAAAGAAACTACAAAACGTGCAATTTTGTGCAATGTAAAATTAATGTAATTCAAATGTCCTTTCCATGATCTGAATTTCGGTTGAGGATTGGTGGGATTTGAAGCTAGAAAACAAAAGATATAATTGCACAAAAATTCAGTCTCTTTTTATATGACTTTTACTTCATGTAATATTTATTTAAAATTGCAGAGTGAAATCGTTAGAAATTTATTTTACATCGTTTTGTACACTTTTATAATGAAAAAATCGTTTTCATAAAACAAACAAATAGTTTGTTGCTAGTAGTTGCTAAATAAATAGTTCTTTTTCACTAAGGTTAAGATAGATTTAGTAATGAATGATCATGCTTGGGATAATTAATGGAGAGCCGGCTGGGCAAGGAACGAAACATGATCCGACCATCTTTAGACTGATTTCAAAATACATTTTTCATTTTCTTAAAAGGTTTACTTCCATTTCACTGATGAGTTGTATGCTCAAGGCCAATGATTTAGGATACAACGAAAAGAATAAAAAAAAAAAAATCGATACTCAACTTCACAGACGTGGGTGGAAGAAGGGACCAATTTCAAATCTCAATCAGAGATCAACTTAAAAGCATCTGTTAAGCTGACTATCACATTCTGCATGTATCGTTATAGTTTATTAGCAACAAAAAAGTTTATTTATTAAAAGGCCTATCTTGATTTTTAACCGTTATATTATGAATATTTGTCCAAGTAGATTGCAATCATAAAATTAAATTGGAAAAAAGATTTCTAGAGAAAATAAGAAATCTAACATCACGAAAGTTTGAAAATATTAGATTATAGGAAGGGAGTCTGGGTGGCAGTCAATAAAGGTTTCAAAATAGTAACAGAAAACTATTTATTGTTAACCAACGTTTTACCCCACTTTTCTGGGCTTCGTCAGGGTTAAATGAGAAAACATTTTAGAATTAACAGAACATTAAAAATTAAAAACAATTGTTAATTTTATAAAGTATATAGAAAAACTAAAATTAATAAAATATTAATAATAACAATATGAGGAAATATACATGTTGGTAGACTGAAGGCAAGTTGCTATAAATATAACCAGGTGTTATATAAGTTCTCAATATAGATCTAAATATAATATATTGAGAACTTACATCACACCTGGTTATATTTATTAACAACTTGTCTCCAGTCTACCAACGTGTATATTTCCTTATATTGTTATTTTTTTTATATATAATTTTTATTTATTGATAGATATTATAATCTGTCACACAGTTGTAGTCAATAGGTAATAGTGATGAATGATCATATTCATACTGAAATAAAATAAAATAAGAATAAAAATAAATAAATGAATGAAAAAAAAAATCTCTCTTAAAATATATACAAACAGAAGGATAAACAAAATGAACATAATCAAACTACGTGTATGAAAAAAAAAATAAAATAAAAAATAATAAATAAATAAAATAATATAATCTCTAGTCACATTTACACTCTTATATACAATATTTACACAATCGACCTGAAGATCCCTGAGCTCACTCTATCCTCC
>NW_027106205.1:128700-146968 GCF_000696795.3 Halyomorpha halys | reverse complement strand
TATCTTATTATAATATCCTTTTACTTCATTACTTGTTGTGTTTTTATCTTAATTACAATTAAATTAGTTATAAATCAATTTAAAAATAATTAAAACATAAAAAAACGTGCTATGAGGCATAAAGCTACAGGTGACGAACATTGAGTCCATCAGAGGAGGCCTGAAATTTGATTTGATTTATTTATCAACGAAAGCTCTTTTCAATTTGCAGGTATCATAAAAACCGGGAAATTGAATTTTTTTTATTTCCCGAACCCTGTTCTTCCTGTATGTGGTAACGTTTCAATGGAATGCTTGTTTGGGATAAAAGTTGCGCAACCTTTTGGGTTATATTATTTCGATATATTTAGTTTGATATTAGTCTGTTTTGTAAAACCAAAATTAAATAATGCATATATATATTTTTTTTTTTTAATCTGCCACACAGTTATGGGCAATAGGTAATGATCACATTCATACTAAAATAAAAATACAAATAAATAAATGAATGAAAAAAAAAAGTCTCTCTTACAATATATACAAACAGAAGGATAAACAAAATGAACATAATTAAACTATGTGTATGAAAAAAAAATAATATAATCTATATTTACACAATCGGCCTGGGGATCCCCGAGCCAACTATATCCTCCACGTGCGTGGGATAGACAAGAGCTCAAAATATCCCAGCGCATCCCTCTCGCCGCATCACTGGTAATGAGCCAGTGGAGGCTGAGCAAGTGCGCTAAAGCCGCAAACACTCAACTTCAGTGGAGAATCTGACATATTGTTATTATTAATTTTAGTTTTTCTATATACTTCATAAACTTAACAATTGTTTTGGAAATATTTTTTATTTGTATCTTGTTTTCTCATTTAGCCCTTACGAAGCCCTGCAAAGTGGGACCAAACGTTGGTTAACGATAAATAGTTTTGTTACTATTTTGAAACATTTATTGACCGCCACCCGGACTATCTTCTTCCAATCTACTTCCCACGGTAAACTACTTACCTTATCTTCTTCCAATCTACTGCGTACGGTAAACTACTTGCCTTATCTTCTTCCAATTGTTATTGTAGAGAATATAAGGAGATGCTACATTATCCGTAATTCAACTGATCATCACCTTAAAATGCCACAAGGCAATCGAAGGAATTACAAACTACCATATATACATATACCTACCCGTATGTATGTATTCATTGCTTATCGTCAGGGGGGTACGAAAAAAAAATCCGTATTATAATATAACGAAAAAAGTTATAAATGAATTATGTTATTTTTTCGCCGATTACTTTCCCTCACATATTCATGAACTTATTGTTCTCATTACGCTTATATTTCAATGAAGGCTAGTCCTATTTGATCTAAATTTAAATAAAAGGGAATTGATGTCAAAAGGACCTAGCGTAAATTTTATCAAAAACCGGTAGCTTCTTACGCACTTTAGTTTTTAAAGGAAAGACATGTAAGTTGGAAGTCTCATCAAAAACGTTTTAACAATACAGTCAATCAAAAAATATGTCTTTCAACCATTGGAAAGACAATATTGTACACAGGATGTCTACGAAAAAAACATTATAAAAAAATGAGGAAGTAAGGAAAAAAACTTTACTCCAAAAAGGCACTTATTTAACACCAATTAATTAGCATTAAATTTTCAAACATTCAATTTAATACCTATAACTAAATGCTACTGCTAAAAAAAAAAAAAAGGAAGGACTCCTTCAATTATTTTCAAACTGATATAAAATCTACTTCTATCTCACTTTCTGATAGTGTTCTAAAAGTCTATTGTTTTAGGGTAAAATTCAAAAATAAATGAATAATAATCGCAGTTAACTAATAAATTTGGACTTACGTTTAGTCAATTTTTTATTGTTCGGTTGGCTTTAAAAAAATAAAAGCATATACAATACATATAAATTAGATTGTTAATATTCTGACACCGCCATTATCCATATCAACTTTATAAGAAAATTAGTTACCTTTCCCTCTCTCTCTGGTGTCTATCATGAGAGTCTTGTGTATTTTACTCTGCAAACATTGATCCATTAGCGTCTAACAGAAAGCTATCTTATGTTTATTTCCTGAAATAAACAGTTCCGTTTTGATGAGATAAAAGGAAATTTTGGATCTATTTTCTGCCAACATATATTTAGGTCTCGAACGCATAACGCTCTGAATAATTCGTAACAGAAGTTTTCAACTCTGAATTTTATGTGATGTGGAAGTTATTTAAATTACTGCCGTCAATAACAACTTTGTTGTTGATAAGTCACAGAGCTGATATGACATGACGACCCAGATTCCTGTGTGTGCTGTACCAACGAGCAGGAAACCTTAATAATACTGCCCCTATTTTAATAAGCAGGTCAAACATAAATTTATACTAATTTAAATTTATAACTGCAATAGATTTATTAAGTTTTCAAACATTTTTTTTTTTACAGACAACCTAAATCTTTATCATCCGTGTATAACATAGTTCGATTAACAATGTACATTGTTATGGTTTTGATAATTTTTAACTTCACACAAAATTTACAGTAAATTAATTTACTAATTAATTTAAAGTATTGACTTGAAACCTTATCTGATGTGCCAATATGCAACCCAGAAATACACCTTCTCTCCTCCCCATATTCTCGACGCACCCAGTCATTTAGATTTATGTAATATAAACCTATCTATGAACTGTTTTAGTTAACTTTTTTTTTTTATATTTTTCTTTTACGAGCAATTGTAGATTAAGAAAGATAACTATTATTTATGTAATCTAAGCGCAAGGCCCAGTGCGACCTCTCCGTCCGTACCTACTTAAGGCAACATATTATTTCACGATGACCGGTTATTTGATACTAGAGGTTTGGCCATAGTTATATATGCCACTTTCATACACAAAATGACTTTTTGACCAATTTCATCTGACAAAAGTTTATTGCCCTTCCACTCGATACAAATACGGCTTACAATTAGTAAGCACAAACATTTATATTTGCTTTGTGATTAGTGCAGGTATGGAAACTTTTTTCATTTCCAGGAAATGGAAACAAATTTTTGTCCTCAGAATTTCTTCGCCAAGATTTACGTATTAAATAAACATACTCATAGATTACGCATTAAAGAACTAGTTTTGCGGCTTGCCTATCTGTATTCAAATCCTGGTAAATGACGTGGATAAATATAAACTAAGTTAGAGGAAAACTGGGGACTGATGTAAACATGGTTCATTATTAATTTTACCAAAGTACAACCTCTGCGATGCTTGTGCTAAGCTATATATAAGCTTGTGCTATATTTGGCTTATACTAAGCCAAATATATTTTTCTTGTCACGCAAATATTTCAAAACCGCATCTCCTATTTATTTTGTTCACAACCAATAAGTAAAATGTTTTAAAAAATAACAATATGAATTCTCAAACACTGAAAAATTCAAATAATTATTTATCTACCAAATAAGAGTGATGGGGAAACTACTAACTTATGTACTTGACACACGGTTTTGTTAAAATTGTTATAATATTGACAATAAAAGTGCTGTAACTATTACAAGGTACTTCGGTAACGCTCTTAGCACCACTCGCTTGTTATTTTCGCTTTACATTGTTGACTGCAGTTTTTCGGATTAATAAACATTTATATTTAGCGTGATTCTGACCAAATTACCTCCTTGCACAACCGTTGGTCTAGTGACAGTACTTCTTTACAAAGTACTGAATCCCTGACTCCTCATGGGTTGTAGTGGTGCATATTTAATTCTTTTTTTTTAAACATTTATATTTACTGCTTTATTCCTATGGGTGCTATTAAAAAATCTAAAGGGCCAATAAACAATAAACGGTTTATCCAGGGTAAATAAACAATTTAAATCGGGTTAAGGTATATTTAGAAATTCAACAAGAAAAATTCTTCAGCTTTATATAATAATACATATTATACCATTGTATTATTTTATGTGTACGAATTTCAGTACATATAAACATATAATAGCAATACAATTATACTCACCTTACAATTAAGTTCGCATACTTGCATGAATTATAAAAGAAAAATAAATATGCATCACAAACTTGCTGAAAGCTGGAACTCCATCCAGTCATTAGAATTATTTTATACTACATTAATTGAATTTTCTAATAGCAGTATTTTACTTTATGGGCAAATGAAATTTAATTTATTTTGATAATATTATTGTTTAATCTTCGACTGCTACTATGGACCAAACGTGACTCATACACAACTGTAATTTAAATGGTTCTTGAGTATCAACTTAACAATTAGTATTCCAAAAAATAGCACGGCTAGTGTGGAAAACAAATCATCTGTCCGTGAGAGCGTTTTTAATTTTTTCTAACGATAAAGCTAGAAAATGTTAAAAACTTTTTAAACAAAAAAGCATTAATAATACAAAACACTATTGGCTTTATATATCTTTTCATCCTAAGTCCAGTTATCACATAAATGTAAAGTTTTTAGCAGGTAGATTACCTTTAAAAAAATGTCCATAAGAAACCAGAAGTTTGCCGTTCTTGGTTTATATCATCCTTAAAAGATCAATACTAATTAAATACTCCCCAAGATATTTATTATACATAAAAAGTTTAATTTTTTATCTAAAGCCTACTGAAATTTCTCCTCAAGAACTCTCAGCTCCAATTTTATATCAAAGTTAAGTCGAGAGATAAAACCTCTGTTATATATCTTACAATAGATCATAAAAAAAGGGCTCCAGAAATCAGTTTTAGTAAATTTCTGCCCTATTTGGGCTCTGTTGTATATAAAATGGTCATATCTTCTTCATTTAGCCATCACACTAACACGTTTTGTTCTCAGTTAATTTGCACCTGAACAAAAACTTTTAGCTATCTGTTGCACCGTCAAAACGTGAGTTAATTTATAAAATAATGATAAAAAAACTTTTTTTTTCACGAATAATTTTTGTTATTTCCGATCCATAAGTTAAAACTTTTAATATTTTTTTTACGATTTTGAGTTCTATTTTCTGTATGGCACTTCGAAATTATCTATCTACCATCTACATTCTCTTTCAATAATTAATTTTTTAAAAAATAAACCACAGTCAGTATAATGCATTTCTAATTAATAAATTTACAGTATTAATGCAGTTACATAACATTAGAAAATAAAATTAGTAAAACGATTTACAATTCTACTTTTTCTTTTTTAAACAAAATGTGTTTTGGTTCTCAATAATTTTTTTCTGCTCATTCCATACATTGATAAAATTTAAAATTGAGCTATTTCAATAAAATTATAAGTTTTAATAATATGTAATATAATAACTAATGAGGAAGTGGTTAGTTCATTGGTAAAGGCACTGCCCTACAAACTCCAAGGACAGGGGTTCAAATCCGGTTGTGGCAGATAATTATTTTCTGTTTCATTGTAGCCGTGAGTTAGCCCTGTGGATTTGGGTGCCCTCTATGGTCCAACCAGCCTCATAAAGTTAATTGGGTCAAAATTTAGCATTCGAGCGTAATTCTGAACAGATGGTGATTTAGAGGTGAGCTTGCAAAACCGTTGGTCTAGTAACCGTACTTCTTTACAAAGTACCGAACCCCTGACCCTCCATAGGTTGTGTACAGATTATTATTTTTTTTTATAATAACTAATGTATCTAATATTGTTATTTCATTTTTAAATGGAAGACAAGAGTGCCAGTGGGTAGTTGCTCTACACGCCTGTAACACTCCAATTCAACTAAGACCATATTTACTAAATATATTATGTAATATACAGTTGTAAATTTCAATAAAGTTATTAAAAAAAAAATGGAAGTAGGATGTTTCTAAATCCGTTTTGTCATTTAAAAAACTAAGATACTCCGTATAGTTCAATGAAATCCGGAATGTAAGTGAACCATAGTGTTTATGCAAGTGAATCATAGTGTCTAGTGGAAAGCACCTACTTCTATACCAAGTTTCAATATTCATACTGAACGTACGTAATTCTAATATTATAAAAAAATGTTAAAAAGTATTTTGAGCCTTAATTGTTTCAAATTAGAGTGTAAATGTGACTAGAGACTATATTATTTTATCATTTTGTTAATTTATTTATTTATTTTTCATACACATAGTTTGATTATGTTCATTTTGTTTCTATATATTTTAAGAGACTTTTTTTTCACTCATTTATTTATTTTATTTTAGTATGCATGAGATCATTCGTCACTATTACCTATTGCCCACAACTACATGGAAGATTGTTATATCTATCAATAAATAAAAAAGTATTAAAAAAAAAAAAAAAATTTCAAAATACTCTGGGGATCTCATTAACTTCTTTAAGACATCGAACTTGCCAGCTGTTCTCTGAAATAATCGCCTCATAACTAAAAACCGACAGTTTATTTATTTTTTAATTTTGCTACATTCATTAGTAATTTGAAATCTGAGACTTTGGTTTTTTTCCTTGACTTTTTTCTTCGACTAATATCTTTAAAATTATTTATTTTTAATTAAATATCCGTTCTGTGACCATTATAAAATTATCTTTTGCGGGTTATCGGCCTGTACTAATACGTTAGGGGTCTTTGCTCTGTTTTGACATTTTGAGGATCAAACTATAGAAACTCAAAATTATAGAAAAGTTGTCTATATCAAGAACAAACTTGTAATGTACGTGATTCATAGTCGATATGGTATTTATTTAAAAGATCATCTTATAGGTTACTAGGGAATATTATAATATATTAATTAGCCTATAGCTTAATTGGATATATTATACATTAACGAGAGAAACTTAGCAACTCTGTATAAATAGGTAAAATAGCATTGTCTCTTATCGGCCACAATTTATATTTTTTATATTGAATAATGGAAGCTATTTTATTAGTTATACTAACATTAAGTCCTATACCATCTTATTTTTTTTTTTTTTAACGATTGAAATAATGAACTATATATCTGAACCTAAAGATGCAATATGAACCCAATTTAGTTGAATGATTAATTATTTTTATAAACCGGGTAAGAAAATTAATCGTTTTTGTCGATGAATCTGTAATTAGTACGTAATTAACTGATTTTTAATTAAACAATTATGGATTTATTATCGTGAATATAACATACATTGAGACCATTATTTGATATAAGGATTAGAACTACTCTTGCTTTATATCTACATATTTATGTGACCCGTCTTTTTCATATTTATAGTTCAGGAAGACCAAACATCGTACCCTGCTTACTGATTCACATACTATTGTGACTCACAGATTGTGAGTCATTATCATTATATTTATCAGACCCAAATTAAATTGTGAATGAAGGCATTCCCTTCCAATTAATTTAATCCTTCATTACAGAAGCTCCCTGTGTATGGCTAAAAATATTGGCGCCTTCACGATAATGTTAGAAAATGTTTAAATCTTTTTAAACAAAAAAACATTAATAATAAAAACACTATTGGCTTTATATCTTTTTTCACCCTAAGTCCAGTTATCACTGTTAAGTTTTTAGCAGGTAGAACACTTTTTAAAAAATGTCCATAAGAAACCAGGAGTTGGGCATTCTTGGTGAATATCATCCTTAAAAGATCGATTCTAATTATTTAATTACTGGAGTATTTACTCCACAAGATATTTATACAGAAAGAGTTTCATTTAATAAAAAAAAACAACATAAAAATACTACTTTTACATCTAAACCCTACTAAAATTTCTCTTCAAAAACTCTCAGCTCTATTTTTATATCAAAGTCAAGTCAACATAAAACATTTGAATATATTTTACAACAAATTATAAAAAAAGACGTCACAAATCATTTTGTTATCAGTTAATTTGAATTTGAACAAAAGCTTTTGTCTATCTCTTGTACCGTCAAAAATTATGTTAATTTTTAAAATAATATTAAAAATATAATAATTCAAAATTATTTTTTTTAAAAATTATTTACCGAGTTATTAATTAATAGATTGATTTGATTACTTTAAAAAGGGCTTTCAATAAAATGTCTCTCATTTTTGTATCTGCAAATACTGATTAACTAGTGATGAATTTAGTTTTTGGGCTTTTGTTATTTTTACTATTCAGTACCCACGCCATTTTGAAAATAAGTACCTTATTAACATGTTGCTTGCTGTTGTTTACATCGATATATCGATATTGACATCTATATCAGCTGGTGACCTCCTGGACAGAGTCTAATTGCTCTACAGTCATCTGATAGTAATTAATTAACAGTGGGGTACGGCTGGAGGGTGGGGGTGTGACGTCATTCCTACATCTGAGACCAGTCACCGGCAAGTCGCCATGTGGGACCCCGGCCTAGAGAAGTGAGTAGTAGTTCCCTCATAATCGATAGTATACATATGTGTATGCGATATTAATAAGTGTTGTATATATATTATATATATATTTTTTTTAATACTTATTAATACTCCACCTAACGAATGTCTGTAAATTAGATTGTAATACGATATTGAATTAATTAACTTTTTAATTTTATAATTTTTTTTCTAAACAAGAAAAAACATATATATTATGAAAAACTAAAAGAAGCAAAAAATTTTATATTTTATTGGTTATTATGCTTATTATTTATTATGGTTATTATTTTTTAAAAAACGTGTAATAAATAAATTTATCTCCTGAAAAGTCAATCACTTTCATATCCAATGCATAGAAGCGATTTATCTTATATTTAATAAAAGACACCCAACACCATCGATTATATGAAAACTTTTCTCATTTTCATCCCCTTCAAAGAAGTTCATATCTTAGGTTATTAATTACCTCTCGGTTAATTTTAGAGATCATTTACCAAGCATTTTTCTTATATGAAAGAGAGGTGACACTTAGTCGATAACGGTGTCGACTCGCTGGTGCAACAGGTGGATATTCCGCCTTAATCACTGGATATTGCTACAGGTTCTTTCTGGTTTGTTTGAATTATTTTTACTTGCAGTTGATGGAATTTCAGGCTAAAATAATAATTATAACAATCAGAGTCATTAAAAAAAATATAACTAATAATTTTAAATTTAAGACTTCAAAGTTTATTACTATTGAAATAATTTGTCAGCTCCAGGTCCAGACCAAGCAATTCGTTTTTATGTTGTTTTGTTCCTTTAATAAACTTCCAACACAGTATAAAAATCAATATGAAATTACATCTCTCCTCTAGTTAAAAATCTCTTATTATTTCCTTGTTGGTATAACTTTATTGTATTTTTTTAGTCTTGAAAATATTCAATGTTGATTTTGAAGCGTTAACTAGTTTATATTAAACTTTAACTTAAATGACTATAAATTATTAAAGGTATTTAATTTGGAGACTTAAAAAATTATTTAATAGTTATAATTTCTGTGGTATTTCGCCCGTGTTATAAAATATATTTTATTTATTTTATAATGTTTTTCCGTACGATTTTCAATATAGAAATAGTATAATCTTATAATTTAAATGTATAATCTTACTGGAAATGAATTATCTTTGTAAAAAAATATATATATTATATATTTAAAAATAACAACAAATTAGTTCCTAAAAATTAAGGCCTACTCTTCGAATAAAAAGTAATTCTTAAAATATTATTGACTAGAATGTTAAAAAAAAAGAAAACCTTAAAATGTAAATTAATTACAGCAAAAGTAATATATAGTAAGTTAAATATGTATATGAGTCATTAAACCCAAAAGTGGTGTAAATAAAATCTTGAGATTTAATACTCTCCGGTGGGTTCAATAAAACGTTTGGTAAGCATCAATGACTTACTTTCTTTGTTAAATTTTAACTCAAGCATATGAAACTAAAGCATTTAAATTAAATACAATCAGTGAATAATTTATTATTTATCATAAAAATGAACTATAGATTACTTCTTACTTCACTTTCGATTTCTACGGTTCATACATACATAAACTCACCCATAATTACGTATAAAATATAATTCTAATTTTATATTCACTTATTATATAGTATATATATAATATATATAACTATATCTAAGTAATTCTGATAGTAACAGGAGAAAAATATACAGATACATACTTATATTATATCTACTTGTGTTATTATAATTCTAAAATATTATATTATTTTCATACCTAATCTAGGTATAACCAATGGAAGTAATTGGTTTTATTTTAACTATAAAAATTACGAATGAATTAGTTTTAACAAACAATTTTAAAATGAATTATTTTCATGATCTCTGCTTGGTTGCTATAAATACATATTTGTATAGTAAAGCATCTATAATATATAATTAAAAACTTTCCCTGTAAAGGATACTAGAAATTCGTTCTGCGTCATCTACCAACTCATATGGTAATTCCATGCTGAATTACATTTCAGAGAAATAGAGCGCACCCCAGCATCAGCGTGCGATAAGGTCGGTGCTCTTCTCAATTGACAACACTGTCAATTGGGACTTATCTCTTCGTCAATTGAAAAGTGCCAGTATACAACTGCTTTCTAATCAGAAGAAATTCATTTCTACTTTGATGACTCAACATTGTGAATTGGAGTCAAGGAACTAGTTAGTTACTCTCAGAGTACATTTGTTTATTGTTGGTTAGAAGAAAGTCTTATTTATTTCACATTTACTTATTAATTAAAACCTGTGGAGTTAATGAAGGATTGTGTTAATTTTTCATATTTAAATACATACTTTATATTCGAGTCGTTAGGATAAGGAATACTGTACATAATGTATTACTGATTTATAGGAACATACATTTACTACATTTTATGTTATATTGCATTTTTTATCCTATGTACATAAAGTTTGGTTTGTATCTATTTTTTATTTTTCAAAAAATAAGTTATTGTTTTTAATGCACAAAGTTAATTATTCAGTTATAATTTTAACATTATTAATAAAAATAAAAACAAGCGGTGGGTTGGAATTGAAATATTTAATTATAATTTATTTTTGTGACTATAGTGATTTACAAACTATGAAATAATTAATCAATCTAAAATAATTAATTTTTAATAAAAAAAAAAAATAGTTTCCATTTGATCACAGAAAACATGACTGATAAGGACTCATTCCTTTCTCCATTATATTATCGGCATTATTTACAGAAAGAGTTTCACAATCAAAATAACATTTGAGTTAATTTTACAAACAGAACATTAAATATCGTGTATTAAAAACGCCTATTCAATACATTTTGATTGTAACGTCCTATCTTTAGATCTGCTTTTATCTGTTTTATTTATGGATTGGGTTCTTGTCCGATTTGATACTATGAAATCTTTTATCAACATCCTCAGGTCGTAAAAAGGTCGTAGTAAAATTTTATGATCGTTTTAAGTATTTTTGTTTGTTTATAGGTTGTTAGGTATTTTTTGCGTGTATATTTATGTTTATACCTATACGCATGTATGTATATTAACATCTAAGACGATTTGATTGAGAATGGATACACACTTGATACAAATAATAAATAAATTAACTGACTTGGGTGGTTTTGTAAGAAGTATACTTCGACCAACTGACTGTCCAAAACAGTCAAAATGATATTCCATTTTTTTTCTTCTTTTAACATACTTTCCTACATGACATTAAAATGGGACATCTACTTATCCTACCCTAATGTTTCCATCCATTTAACCATTACACATAGTTCATATATACATTATATCCTTAAAAAATGGTTTACAATTTAATTATAAAGTTCACCTCATTTTTATGAAACTTTTGACTTCCCCATATTTTCACAGATTCAAAATAACTTTATAGTATGCTTACCTTAACTAGCAGCTAATTTTGATCCATTCCTTGAGCCAGCTACTATTTTTGTTTTTTATACTTAATGTTTGATTTTAAAACTACCTTCTTTATACCCATGTAATATTAAATTTTATTATTACAGCTAAATATCATTACGTAATTTAGGCCATATGGGCACCATAGATCATAATGGACTCGTGTTATCATGAATTCCCAAGATCAGAACCATTCAGATTCAGTGATACCGAAAAAAAAGCGCCGGGCATTGTACCTTTCTTTTTGGTTGAGGAGGTAATAGATATATAGCTGAAAAATTCAGACTTCGTTATAAAAATATCAAAATCAATAAAATTTCAACCATAGTAGTTAAAAAAGAGATTATAAAAAATTAAAATTAAATTAAAATTGTGCGTCTTTTTATTCCAAACTCCTTAACTATCCTAACCCATTAATTCTTAATCTTTCATCCTTAACAATCCCTAATAATCCTCCGAGGCGTATGAAAAGAAGATGGCCACGAGACCTTCTAGTTTAAATTAATGTTTGAAGTACCACCAATGGGTGGTTCCTTCCCAAGATTTTCAAGTTTATATGAAACATACTACATATTCACCTATTGTATTATTTTGTACAGTTGTAAATTACAATAAATAAATAATTAAAAAAAAAAAAATTAAAATTGTACCGCTGATCCATGGAGGGTCAGCAGGGGTACAATACCTTGTAAGGAAGTACTGTTATACTAGATCAACGGTTGTGTAAGGAGGTGATTTTTTTTCAGAATCATGCGTCACTGCCAGATTTTTACCCAATTAAGGTACCCACTTTATGAGGCTGGGTGGACTCCGGAGGGCTCCCGAACCCTCAGTGCTTAACGGTGGTTGGTTATAGGTAATCAGACTATAATTATCTGTTACAGCCGGATTCGAACCCGAGTCCTTAAAGTTAGTAGTCCATTGCCTTACCATTAAGCTACCCACTCCCTATTATAAAAAAAAAATGGATATATTATTGACTTTATTATACGAAATTAAACCTTCAACAATATATAGTTTTATAAAATTGAAAAATTACCTTCATACACCTGTGAAATATTGAATGTATTATTAATTATTGATATTTAATAATAATTATTGGTATTTTCAATATGGATTTTTTTTAAATCCCTCAGTAGTACACTCTCACTCGTGTTAGTATTTTTGAAAACTCAGCTGACACGCTCCATCCATTGTCCCATGTCAATGACGGTAAGTCATTTGCATATAAATGTGTGAAGTGAAAGCGTCAATATATCATGAGAGTCATTATAGCTTCCGTCGACAGAAACTGTCAACGAGCTACCGAAATCGAGGATATTCTTGGACACCAATGACCTCTGCCTCCTCACACAAATTTGTGAATATAACACATAATTTATGTTATTTATAATGTACATATATCACAATTTATCGTTTTTAAATATGCCGAAATATTGTGATATATTTTTGGAATTATTCTGTAACTCTCAAGCAGGAGTGAGAGTTAAATCACAGAATACGTTATGGTTCTATAATTCACCATTAATTATTGCCTATAAATTTTCAGCCCTATGGATTAAATAATACAAACATTAAAGGCAACTCTGTCACATTCCTATATCATTAGTGTTATGAAACATATATATTTTTAATTTAGAGCACCAATAGCGAAATAATGATTTAAAAAAAATTTTGATTTTTTTTTTGTTTTAACTGTTGGATAATTAAAAAACATTAATATACAAATGACATGTTTTTCAAAATTTCTAAATATCTAGAAAGAAATTGATCATAATTATTGTCCAAAACCTATCGAAATCCTGTAAATTTTAAACAAAAAAAAATAAATAGAAATTTTAGTTAGAACAGTACAAAAGTTTTCCAGGATTTTCCTAGTTGTTATTTTATTTTCTATACTTTTATTTGGCTTTTTACTGTAAAATGATATTTTCTTCTATTTTCCCTGTAGCGTGTCCTACTGCTTGGGATGGTGGAATCATTTCCCTCAAAATAATGTTGTTGCAATAATCCACTGTACTTTAAATAGTGAAATATTCGAAATAACAATTACTGTGTATTATTTATTTTAAATATTTAAAAAACATATTTTTTTTTCAATAATAAACTAACATACACGTTTTATTTTTAAGCATCGCGTGTTAGTTTCGTAATTAAACATAAAATCAACGAAACCCATAAATGCCTGATGATTCTAAAAGGTTAGCAACCTGTAGGTAGCCCACCAACGATAAAATTAGCCCAAACTCCAGCATATGCAATGAAATTGTGGCTGGAAATTACAAAATTCTTGAACGACTATAAAGATAAAAAAATTGGAGTTCCATTGTATATAAATTGTTTAGTCATACACAATTAATTAATATTTCTCAAGCAGAAAATGAAACGGGAATACCAAAATCATTAAAGCATTATGTATGATATATTTACATTAAAGGTCGAAATATTTACTTAAAAAAATATAGCCCCATTAACTCATTTACGCACCAGGGAAATTTATTACTTAAAAATTTAAATATTTTGGTTCACCTCTTAAATAATTGAAATTCAGGTATGACTAGAGAAGAAACCAAACCGTATCTTTTTTATTTTTATGCCTATCTATTTATTTCTGCCTCTCTATTTTTCAATAAATATGGATTATAATATGGTTAGTACAGTATGTATTCTATATACCATCTTAACGGAATATAACGATATCCACTCCGCAAGCCAATATGCTCCCCCCGATAGCTGACGTAAGACGATTGTTATCAGTCGCCAAGATACTTGTTCAGCAATGCCGAATTCCTAAAACTCCACCCATGATAAGATGTTCCCAGTACTAACAACACTGACCTTTAAATCCCATAAGTCCGGGCTTTAGATAAACTGTTTCGTGGGACTGCTGCTACATTAATGCCTGCTAGAGCAAAACTGCCACCGAAAAAATTGATACCTAATCTGTAAAATTGTCTTTTGAGGAATATTTGATTAGTGATAAGTGATAAATGTAATATTAGAAATGCAAAAGAAGAATCCAATTTTTGAAATATTTTTAGGAAAAACAAAAAAAAATGTATAATTCAGAAGTTTGTTTTTTTAAGAAACAATTATTATTGGATCAGTCGTTTTTAAATTACATCAAAAAACACATTCTAAAGTAATTAAAACACCAAATTTTTATAAAAATTTTATGTAAATCGGAGTTATCCAATTTTGCGATTGAATTGAAAATCAACGTGAATAAATCAGGAGAAAATTCATAAAAATAATTAAATCTAATTATGAAACATAAAAAACAAACGATTATTTGAAGAAAATAATTATTAATGTTTTTAAGAAATATTTTTATTTTAATTTTTCTTTTTCTGAAAATCGAGTATCCTTCCAATGATCCATTAGTCCGAGCGACTGTTTTAATTTATCCCTACTTAAATAATCTTTAAGGTGAAAATTATATTTATTATAGTATTCAAGGAAATAAATAGGCAGCATTATGTTTCAGCAACTGTATCTTTCTTTAAAACAAAAACGTTTTTCATCACTTGTTTTATCTAATTAAATTGAGCCATTTTTCAGTAAGTTCCCCGATAATGGGTTTGTTGCCAAAACCTTTATTAATTATAATTATCGATTTATCCCGTTTTGAATCTTAATTCTAATTTTAAATGTAAAATTAAATTCGACGTAGTACATTTTGAGGGGTAAGGCATCCGTCGTCTTAAAGAGGATTGTATATGGAATAATAATTTCATGTAGGGGAACCATTAAAAAAATAAATAGTGACAAAAAAATTTAATATAATATTTTATTTCCGATTGGAAAAAAGTAGTATCCTATATGTCATCTAAAAATTTTATTTTGTTTAGAAGAAAATAAATAAAGTTAATATGCTATGGCTTATACTGGACTTACCCCATGACGGCCGATATTTTTTGTAAACAAATATCTAAAATCTTGGATAATTAATAATTATAATAAGCCATTGAGAACACTAACGTTCGAAGCCATTAACGACCTTTGCAAATGTAGGCCCCTCATCAATTCAGAATATAAATAACATTATAACTAATTAATTCCTCCTTTTAAGTCTTGTTCTCTCCATTGAACTTTTACCCGTTGTTTCAGTGCTAATGATATTTTCATTATTATAATGATTCATTCATCCCCAAGCCCTACTTCATCCATAGTAAATTTATTATTCAGTATAACATTAGTAAATTTTTTACTAAGTCTGAAGTTTTTGATTGAATCACCTTTTTCACAGCCTTAATATTCTAAATAATACATTATTCTCCAAGAGCCCGTAACATTGTTATTCTGGCATAATATTGATTTAATCGCTCTAGATTTCGAATATCAAAAGATGGTATTACTCTATTTTTAATTTTAATTTTGCCTTGAACATTGTCAAGATTTTGTGAACAAAGTATCTATACTAACTGAACGATTTTAATATGAAAACGTGGATAATATAGCACCCGAAGGAAGAAACGTTAATGCTATGACATCGTAGCCGAATACACAGTGATTATGTCACTGGTGGTTCACTCTTTCGACAACAACCAACGTCAAATCGTTAACAAATTGATAATATGTTTCTGGATTTGAATCACGAAGTGGAATATTACTTACCACAACTGTACTAATTTTTTTTTTTAATTATTCAAGGCTTATTGTTAAAACTTCAATTTCTGAAGTCTAGAGAGTTAATTGCAACACAGTTTAGTATATTTTTAATTCTTTGAAATGATTAAGATTAAAAAAAATTAAGTAAACTACAGGAGAAGCTTAAGATTATTTTGGAGACGCATGGCTGGAGAGTTCTGAAGCCAGTGTTTTACTCAAAATTAGAAGCTATGTCAAGGTGTTATATAACTTCATATAATACAATTTTGAAGTTACATTCCATTATGATAATATTGTAAAAAATAAATCTAAATCTCCTACACGAGGCTCATATCGAGAATAGTTCCCTAGCATTTTCTAACTTGTTACCAGTTTTTTACGTCTCATAGTACTGGTTAAAATCACTCATTAGTACTAAACATATAGTCCGCTCGCTCGTCCACTGGAAGCTAAAACAAGTAAAAAATATAAAACGAAGAGAGTAAAGAAAAGGAGAAAAGAATGGTTGTATAAATAATAAATTACAAAAATCAATTAATTTTCAAAACTAATTAATCTTTCACATCACATAAAGTTAATAAAATCCCACGTAAGCTCAGGCGGTCAGAAATGGTCAACTTTCTAAAATATTTCTAATTATGTATTATATTCTAACAATTTTTCGTTTTCCGGTCAGTGTTAATGGCTGAGTTTTATTGTACTAAAACTTCTTTTATTTAAAAAAGTAATAAATAAAATCTTTCTTATAGAAGTATAAAAATAACATGTCTCAAAATTTCGATTATTTATCATTTAAAAATAATGTAAAATGTGAAATTGATCTAAAGATGGCATTTTAGATTCCATTCTAAAATGGATCTAAATTTAAAATTCTAAATTTTCAAAATCCTCCTGAGCAACCGTTGTTTTCCTACAGCATATCATTTGCACCTTATGAAATGCATCCCATCGGGACCCTTCTTTTTCTTATTTTCCCGCATACACATCTTATTTCCCGGACTGGTGCATTGAGCAGACTCAAGATATGTTTTTTTTTTTTTTTTTTACTGTAGAAATATGTATACTACAAGATATGTGCGGATGCATGAGTACTGACAACTGGTACTGGAAGCATTCGACTTAGTTGGGAATCAACGCATTGTTAGAGGTTTAATTATAAATTATCTCTTTTTTTCCCTTTAATAAGTAACATTTAGTAACTATCAATTTAGCTTTTTTTTTGTTTTCATGTAGTTACGGAATTTTCATGTCCGCTATATTTATCCGAAATTACTTTTATACGATTGTTTTCAATACATTTTAATTCCTAAATCACCTTATTAAATCTCTCATTAGTTTGAAATTGAAAATAATTGTTTTTAAAATGGGTTATTGGTTAAAATTATATAATTAAAAAACTTTAAAAGCATTAATGTCAATATAAACCCACCAGATTACAATTTTTTTCTAATTCATTTTGTTAGAAAAATTAGATTTAAAGTAATCTTCTCGAATTATCCAAGACCATCCTCGCAATACTATCTTCCAGGCTAAATCACACTCTCTCTCCTAGAGAGCAGCTGATGTAGAATCATCGTGTGCAGAGAGCTGCAGAGATCCCCAATACGAAACAGATCGTAACAAGCAGTAGAGAACTCATCCCGCTTCACTTGCTAGAATTAACCATTTCCGCAGCTCATTATTGCATTGTATAATTAGTAATATCGGCCACAGCAATTACTATATGAGTAATTCCTTTCTGTCTAAAACAGAGGCTTCAGCTGGAAACTATATGAAAATAAATATGAAGGATTACAAATATTTTATATTAATTGTAGGAAATATCGTTATTGTTAATGTTATTAGGAATTATTTTTAAAAAAAATGTCTTCTGTATTGTAGGTTGTAAAACATGTTTTTAGTTACTACTTAGTTTAATTTCGTGGGGG
>NW_027106205.1:114218-128495 GCF_000696795.3 Halyomorpha halys | reverse complement strand
GAGAGAGAGAGAGAGAGAGAGAGAGAGAGAATTTATAAGGTGGAATATTATTGATCTGTTATTAATATTTATATATTATTAATATATTGGCGGTGCCGGTTCGAATCCGGCTTGGGGCGTCGACTTTTCATTGAGTGTCGGTCCCACAAAATGAAAAACTTTGATCCCCAACCATGGTTAGGCAGTATAGGACTCCAATGGGAGTCTTGGCCGAAAAAAAAAGTTTAAACATAAGTACGATATGATAATAGAATTACTACTCTCAACGAACATTTGTTGATATGTTGACATATGATTGTGGGTAAATTGTACTTACCAAAAAAAAACATTATTATATAAATCCCTGTCAATGCTGTTATAAACTATGTTTTTTACTAAGCACAATTGAACTAATATTGAACAATTAAATAAATATAACAATAAATTATGAAATAGTTAGCTGTTACATTGGAGTCAGAATTTAGCTGGCACTGAATAGCATTCCTGCTCAGTGTTAAGGACCACCAAGAACAATAGGTGAATAGCTTCTTGTTATGGATCTCGCTCTGTAACTCAGAGTGCACTATCAGGAAACGTTATTGCAGGGAGGTTATTTTATTTTGAACAGGTTGAGGAGGTTATGTATCTAGGAGGTTGACCATGATTATGCAAATAATCCTTATTAAATAACAAAATATTTGAAACATATATTTAAACATTTAAACTCCCACATATAAACTGATCTAGTAGAAATGTTCAGAAAGTGAGTAGGGCAGTTGAAGAGTTAAGTTCACTGTTTGAAATAACGAATGCACTTCTAGTAAAAGCATCATCAAATAAGGTCTTTTTTTTTTCGACTATTTTAAACACTAAAATAGAACACACGAATTAAAATTCTACGTCTTTCTATATATTCATTTTTCTCTAAAGTATATCGATATCCTGGCGGAACGGAAATTAACCTCGGTTGCCTGAATTCATTCGGTGTAATCCTCATTTGAATAGCTTGCACTACATCAATCACCGAGGCCAGATCGCGGAAATGGTTTCTGCAGGGAGACCGGACATCTGACAGCTAAGCCTGAGCCAGGAAGTACGAGGATAGTCGCGGAAGCAGCACAACCACACCGCGACAGCCACATACAGATGGAGTTCTCTGGGGTCTTTGACACTCCTACTTCAACCTATCTTCGCTTCTTAACATTTGGCTAGAAAAATCATGTTTTTTAAAAGTAATTCAATGATTACCATGAAAGCTCGCTGTTATAAATATGTGATGTGTCGAATTTTTAGATGGACGAGCAATACTAAACTATTTAGAGCATTGGTATCATTGTTAATTTGTATACTCATTCATATAATTATTTTAATGGTTTTTATAAATGGAGCATACAGTTGGGTAAGAGAGTGATTCTCAACTACCTTGCTCTGATCTGTGTCAGGTTAAAATAAGTAATTTATTTTCATTCCCACGAAAGCTTTACTTATACATTGTAGCAGAGATATCCTCTTTAAACTTTCATGTCTTTTGCGAAGTTGGTGTTAATCCCTCCAATGGCTTAAATAGTAAAATTGATGGTAAAGCATGATTCTGACTGCATCACACTGTCGCTAAACACTCCTTTTATAGTACTTACTTCAACAAGCTTCTCCATTGACAAAATGTTTTTAATATACCAAAAACTCATATCTCGGCCTGTTAACTGTTCAAAATTAGTTTTTTGGCCGTACTAGTTATATGGCTTGTTTTTAATTTTAATAACCAAAAGAATAATTCAAAAGCAACCAGTAAATGAAAATTTTAATAGCTTTACTGATATATTAGTATATCTATATTTACATAGAATGAATTTCTAAAGGATTTGAGCATTTTAAAGTACCTTTAAGCAAAAATTGAAATTTTTCCTCACTAAAGGTAGAATTTCACAGAGCCCTCCTTCTGTGTACTTTCATCATTTATTGTTATCCATTACTAGAATGTCCGTAGTTACAGATAATTCTGCCAATTCATTCGAGGTGAAGTTAACGTATTGAGTAGGGTGTTTGAAGAAAACATCAGAATCCAATAATCATAGAATATATTTTTGATAAGAAATCGTGAAAGTATATAAAATTAAGGAGAAAATAAAATATAATAAAATTAACCCGCTCTGACGGGTTGGTTCTTGAATTTGATTTTTGTTTTTCGCATTTTAACCCATTTGCAGGAGACAGAAAAATTTGGAAATTTATATGTAAATAGTTATTCTTTTTATTTCCATTTTTCTTTTATTTATTTTTTTTTTCAAAAATTGAACAAGTTCATTGGTACGTTGCATCATTTAAAATCCATTATAAACTCCTGAGAACCAACAGCTGATTGAATTTAAGGTTGTCAAAATTAAAGAAAAAACAACTAAAACATATAACAATAAAATAATAAAGGAAATAGGTTTGTTAGACAATTTTATTAAAAAAGATCAATGTTTGTTTTTAAAGTTAATTTGGAATTACCATTTTAGACAAAGCATATTAAAAGTTTAAAACAATCTGACGATTAACAAAACCACTGAGAGACAGCAAATTTGAAGTTATTTTATAACTTAAAGAGGAAATTAACCGACCTCGACTGAGAAAAAAATGAAGTCATCTATGTGTAAAAGAGCAAAATGATCAATTACTAAAATAAATCAACATTATAAAAAAATAACTTGGAAGGATGTTTTATCTAATAAAAAAAAAAAAAAGGAAGTAATAATTACATTTTAAGAGGGAAGTTAGAGTGAGTGCTACCAATGGGTGGTTTCTCTATATGCCTTGTATCACTTTATTTTGATCTTACATCAAATTTTCTTAATGTTTTTTTATGTAACTACAGTTGTAAATAGCAATAAATAAATTTAAAAAAAGAAAGAGAGAAGAATTATTCGGATTATTTATAATTATTTTATCAGTAATCTGGTCAGGAAACTATGATGTGTTCTATCTACATTCTTCTTTTTATAAAAGCCTATATTTTTTTAATAATTACTTTCCAGAGGACATGCTCAGAGTTAGTTATTACCCAGGGTATCCTTAGTACAAGGTTTAATATTAGTATAAGATATAAAATCCTTAGATAGGCGATAACCCCAGCCGGCGGGTTATCGAGGCGAGATAAAGCTGAGTACCGAATTCACCGGAAAGCTCACTAGTTACTGTTTCAATGCATTCTACGCTGTTAACAATTCACTGACATCACAAGCGGAATATTTTATATCTGTCCTCATCCTATCTTTCTTATCTTTGTACGAGACCTTCCTCTATGCTAAAAATTAAAAAAAAAAATAATCTGCTTGCAATATAATTTATATGGAGCGTCTAGTCCTCGAGTAGTGAGTGGATAGTTATATGTCATCGTTGTTATCGAAATAGCATTTATTTTAACTGTTTCTTTTTCTTTTTCTGTTACACCATCCTGAAAACATAAGAATTTTTAACAATTAAAGTTTATCTGCACCAGTCATCTTTTTTTTTTTATGTCTGCACTAGTTTTTATTCAGGCCCCAATTAGAAAATAACTGTTCGGGTAAAATAAATCAAAACTCTCTTCACCATTTTTAATTTTCAATTTTTTTTATATATGTATTTTTGTAAACCTATAGCAGAAACTTGAGATGAACGATACATTGCGCTCAACTAGTGACCATGAAAGGCCAATGATACCACAAAAGATAAATTTGTTACTCACTGTTTAGACATTTCCTTCTTTTCCTTTATTCGTGGTATCTTGTGGTTCGAAATTGCCGAGAATGCGGATAAAGTTGGGAAGTTTTTACTCCTTTTTTTTTTTATTGATCATTATAAAATATTAAAAAATAAAATTAAGATCTCCTATAACAGATTCTATAAAAGAATTGTATCTGAAATATCGATATTTTTAAAATATAATAAATAACAAAAGAATGCATCATGATTTCATTGCCAGATTACGGGATAAATTATTATTTATATTTTCGAATCATTTACATTTTATAATTTAAGTAAAATTCGTCCTCCATAGAACAATAGATTAATGTATCACTGTTTTTGACACCTTTTCCTTTATTCATGGTATCTTGAGGTTCAAAATTGCAGAGAAAACTTTCTAAACATGCTGTTTTTTTTAATACATTAATCATTATAGATCGTATAATTTTTTATAGTTTCGAACCATTTGTATGTTATAAATTAAGAAATAAATAATTCTTTTTTGGTTAAAAGAAATAACTATATTGAATGAACTAAACAAAATTTCCTTGTAAAGGTTATAATTTTATTAAATTAATCTTAAGGTTAATTTACATTTCTTAAAATGTTTGAAGGGGGCTTTCATGAATGATTTGACAAAATAAAAACCTTTGTATTATATATCCGTATGAAACCCCCCTTAAATGTTTTAAAGACAAATCGTAAAAGCAAATTTTGTCTGCAAATTATGATGCAATCAAAAATGTTTAGTTGCCTCATTCTAATCCACCAAAAATCTAACATTATTAAAAAAAAACTTAATTTCCTGCTTCTCTGTTTGTAGTCGGATCATAGTCCATGTTATTTTGTTATTTGGAGGTCTGCTATCGTCTTTATAAATTAATTAAATTTGATTAAATGTTGAAGTTTTCTGGAAGTGCGATACCATTAGCAAGAAAAGGGACTTAGGAAAATATCCACAAGTGAAGTGTGATTTATATTTATTCCATCTTCCATTAGTTTCCGTGCAATAGATCTAGTTAAGTCAAACCATATATCTTTAAGAGAACTTTGTCTACTTTACGATGGTGCTATTGGGTCTCAATAGACCTTGAATAGTTTTTGAGTGGAATTTGTTCTACAAAAAGAATAAATTTTCTCCTTTTTTTTCTTGATAATTGGACCATGGTGTACAGGTACATTTTTTTAAAAATGATTTGCAGAATTATTCCCGACCCTGAAGTCCACCGATCCTGCACAAAGACTGTGTATTTAATTATTCAAAATTAATTTAAAGTTGTATACCATTTATCTACAAACGAATAATAACATTTAACTATCATTATAAACGTATCCAGTTTTTAATTCAGATAAGCTATCAAGAAACAGGGATATTGAGAATGCAAAGAGTAAAAAGACAAAGAATTAAATGCTGATTTGAACAATCAGTCCAGTTCGGAGAAGCTGCTGACTCAGATAGCAGTAACAGTCCACTCATTTCGTCACCACTGGTCAGGGCTTCGCCTCCAATCCTGCCTCTTGTTCAACCACAATATCCAAATCAGGAGGCGCAATCACGTAATTTTCCGTTTATCATTATCTTCGTTTTCCTGTCACAAATGTTGGTCAAAGAAGAGGAGTAATTTGTCAAAACTTTTCTTATAACTAATAAACTATTATTTGTCTACGTTTGTGATTTATTTTCCGTGGTTGCAGTTTATAAATCTTTAATAGTAATTCGATGAAATTATTAACACTGAAAAATTTTCACAGGAAAGTGTAGCATGTCCCATATTTTAAAGAAAAAACGGTATTTACATTAGTTGTCCATATCAGTAATAAGTGGATAGTTCTACAGTGTCCCTGAAGAATCAGATAATGATATGCAGTTGGATTAACCATAAACTTATATATATATATATATATATATTGTTTAAACCATCTCCTTGCACAACCGTTGGCCTAATAACAGTCCTTACAAAATACTCCACCCCTGAACCTTCAAGGGTTGTAGTGGTACACATTTAGTATATATATATTGTTATATTATTTTTAAAATATTGTTGTTTTTTTTTATTTAAGATATAAAATTGTTTTCTTGTGCCATGAACGGGTAATAGTTGTAACAGAATAATTAAACAGATCTTCAATCAATATTACAGTAGTGAACGCACCATTCAACACCATAACTGACGTAATGTACAAACTAGTAAAAATCCAGTGCATTACGAAATACTGCCAACCAATGCTACAAGAATTTCCACTAAAACTGGCTCATTAATTAAACCATCTGTTAATAAGTAAGATCCTACAAGGTGATAAGATTTCAAGATATTTACGACCATATAACATAATATATTTACCACGATGACCATATAACCATAATATACGATATTTACTTATTTGATCAAGTGAGTTCAAAAATTGGGCTTCTTTCACGGAAGCTAGTAGACCTAAAATATATTTTCTATTTTGAAAATAATTAGATATTTTTTTATCTTTTCTTTTGGGACACTCATCACCTACTGATATTATATCAAACAAAAATAAATGGTTATGTTCTTTTTTTGGGCATAATGTTACGTCAAAGGATTCCTATATCCTATGAAAATTAACATAAGCTCCTGTTTAGATGGCTAAGATGACTTATTTGATCCTTATAAATTTAATTCTAATCGCATATGTATGTGACTCTAAGTACATCTGAAGGTTACTTCCTCTGGTGAGTAGAGTATTCAGCCAGCTCTTGAATGACAACATTCGCCTATACTTTCAGCAATCAAATAATATTTTTATATCTCTATTGTTTTAATATTAAGAATTCGTTCTGGTTTTTGATGAAATATTCAAGTATTGGACAAGAAAAAAAACCTTTTAAAGTCTCTATAACAGTTATAAAAAACAGTATATATATTTTTTTATTATTATTATTTATTAATTTATTTACCATATCAAAAAATACCTCTACTGAACGCTTGAACTTTTTAGTAAGGATGTTTATTTGAAGAAAAACATGATTACTGAACACTGGCTTAATCGGGTCAAATTAACTTGGGAAACCAATTAAAAACAAACTTATTTTTTCGTTTGGAAGTTATATAAAAAATAAAATTGTGTAACTGATTAATAATAAATTTTAAATTGATATGTGCTACAATTTTCGAAACGTTTTCTACAATTGAAAAGATCGCTACAAAAGAGATGCCATCGCCCCTCAGGCCCAACTCAACTGGCTAATTAAGCCTGTTAACAATAACTTCTTATCTGAACAGCTGTTAATGAAAATTTATTTCCGCAATTAACGCTATAATGACGACACGAGTAATTATGTAATAAACATCCAGCCTCGTAAGGACTAACCTGGTATGCTGGTTTTTGCTAGATATTATTCTTTATTTATTTGTTATTTTTAAAAGTGTAATTAGTAGTTTTTTGTCATCTTGGTTATTATTCGAACTGTCATAGTATTAAAAAATTCTTAAAATAAGTGGTTGTATTAATTACTTTTTTTGAGATGGGAAGTTTTTTTATTGAGAGATAATATAACCCACTACACTCGAGGGTCCTATTTGTCCTATTGACAGGCTTGTATAATTTCTCAATAAAAAAAGCTGCTTATCTTAAAAAAAGTATCGAATACAACAATTCAATGGAACGTACTTATCTATTCATACTGTATATGAGACATTAAAATCTAAATTGCCTTAAACCACAAAGGTGCCCAGGCTACAATTGCATTTCATTTCGAATAATTAACATAAATATTATCATAAAATAAATAAAATTAAACAGTATTATTCCGATATTTCAAATGCTTTTATCTATGCTTTTATACAAGAGTATTAGGAAATTTGGTTTGCTAAGACATCAAACACCAATAGGTTGCACTGTATTATAACCAAAAAATCAATATTGGAGAATTCAAGACTAGGTTAGGGCACTTTTGCTTCCATACGCTCTTATAACAACTAATATAAGCAAATAGATTTATAAATTAGACAATAACAAAATCCGGGGATACCGGTGGCAACGTGGTAAGGCACGATGCTACTAACTGCTAGGACCCGGGTTCGAATCCGGCTGGGCAGAAAATTGTTTTCTGTTATACTGTAGCCGTGAGTCAACCCTGTGAGTTCTGGAGTACTCCTGGAGTCCACCCAGACTCATAAATTGGGTACCCATAATTAGGTAAAAATCTGGTGGTCGAGTGTGATTCTGACCAAATCACCTCCTTGCCCAACGGTTGGTCTACTAACAGTACTTCCTTACAAAATAAGTATTGTTAATAAAGTACCCCTGACCCTTCATGTGTTGTAGTGGTACAGATTTTAATTTTTTAATAAAAAAATCAGAAAACAACTAAGACAATGAAAAATAAAATAAATAGTTTTTGAAACATTAATAGCTAACTATATAAAACTGTATTTAAATTATATTAATCTTCAGATTATCTAACTTTTTATGACATAGAATTATATAGTTTTGATAAAAAATAACTATAATAATAATTGAAACAAAATCAAGTTTGATTTTTAATTGATTTTTTACATCAAAGTCAAGGAACGTACTTTATATACAATGCACATTTTATTTTGGTAAGGCAAATCAGAAGTGGCAAATTAAATAAAGAGTTCATTTGATTCTTAGGTAAGAGTTCTGTTCAGCTGGCTGTTGTAGAAGTTTTATTCTTAAGTTGAGATCTTAATTTTTTTTATTTTTTCCTTCTTTTTTTTCTTTACTTGTGCTAACTAATTATGCATGGTTCACAAGTCTTTTTATATGTTTTTCTTATCCTACTGGCTAAAAACTTTTAATTGAAAGCCAAAAAATCTTGTTCCTTTGAAATGAATGAACACCAATATCTCTTTCATATTCATTTAATTTATTTTGTGTTTCACCTACACTATAATTACCAATATATTTGTTAATATATACATATATTAAATAAAATAAAATTACTATGATCCAGCATAATCAGATGCTCTTTTATTAATGAATTTTAATTCATACATACCAAAGAACACCAATTCTCAATTAGACCACGCCATCGTAGCCTTAATTGACAAGAATAAATAATAAATACTTATTTCATAAATTATTTACTTGATAAGAGACACGAGACGCCATTTATCCTAGTATCCTGATACAGCACTCCGTCATGCCTTCCCACATCATTTAGTAACTTCCCTTAGATGAGATAATATCTGACAATTTTTTTCCTTATTTTTCTAGTGAGTAATGGATTTTCCCTTAGAAGTATATGCGTTGTCTTTTAAAATGTTTAAAGCAATGAAACACAATACCAATGTAACATACGCACACATTGAATGACATCAGTAATCACAATTGTCTAAACACCTCTGAAAAAAGAATAGATAAATAAACAAGTTCCGCACAAATATTTGCGATTTTTTATTCAATTGGATTTTATGATTTGTATATTCTTATTTTTTGGGAAATTTTTTTCACATATTCGATTCAATTAGTTGAAGAAACAGGTACTAAAAAAAAAAAATAAGATTACATGACTCACACTGTTATTGCTGTTTGAAACATCTTTGCGAAATAACTACGAACATTATTGACTATGAACTATGATTAGAATTTGTAACTGATTATTTTTAATTTCGATTTGTAATTATTTGGTTCATCATTTATATTATTATTTATTTTCGCTGATTTCCCCATTCTTTTACTTTTAGCTTGTTTGTTTATTGGCGCAACAGACTGTGGAGATCCAAGGCCTTGCGCGATGTACTTAAGAAATACATCCCGCGTTTCTTGTCGTGGTTTTCGTAGGGTGGGTCCGTCACTCCCACGCCTATTTTTGTGAGTGCCCCCCATAAACTGACGGGCCTCACAAATTCCCGGGGGGAGTGAGTATTGTATAATTTTATGTTTGGAAAAATCCCAGGTAGGGTCGGGCTCGAACTCGCAATCTATAAGGTTGGCAGACAGGTG
Organism: Halyomorpha halys; assembly: GCF_000696795.3. Lineage (NCBI taxonomy): Eukaryota > Metazoa > Arthropoda > Insecta > Hemiptera > Pentatomidae > Halyomorpha > Halyomorpha halys. The sequence goes on along the minus strand of NW_027106205.1, from coordinate 118,868 downwards.
CGTTACCGCACTGCTACCGTCACCGCAGCCTAACAAAAGGCGTATTTTAAAAACTCCATCTTCACTACATGCCTTGATTTGTTCACTTGAAATATTGCCAGTTCCAGCTGCTTATTAAAATTTAATATGATTTCCTCCTTACTTGGTTCCTCTATCAACGATTCAGCATTCAGAAATTGTATATATCTTATATTTAATATAATTTTTCATCAGCCCTATTAACTAATAACAATTGCCGTCTGTTATGTTAATTAAATTGATATATCAATCAGCAATGATATGATAGGCTTCTAATAAATTAACTAGCCTGCCTGACCAAATCCTAAGCTGAGTGAGTTAGGTGCTAGGTGCTTGTATAAACAGAAGGAACTGCCCCGCCTTCAGCCATGTGGCCCTCAGTGTTTACCGCCTGCGTTTTTTGTCCTTTCGGAAACAGTTTAGTCATAGCTCATGCTACACATAAAGCAGTGGTGGCGGCAATATTATAAGCGCTTAAACAAATAACACTTCCGTGACTCTCGTTTCATTACCACCAAACTACAGATGATCTCGGTTCTGAAATTTAAAAAAATAGATAAAAGGATGACGGAAATGATCCAGTTAGTGGTCAGAAACAACATATGAAATAGTAGTAACTGTTTTTAAAATGCAGACGTTTCGTCAGGGTTGAATAGTTAGACCCTATAAGGTCGGGATTCAGTAAATACTTAACATTAGTTGATATTTATTTCTGAACGCCATTCGGAAAATATGCATGCGATGCTACATAATCAACCATCTATATGTAAATAATATAAGTTCAACAAAAAATATTACCCAAATCAAAAAATGTTCTGATGATTTTTTTTAATCTACTTCCTATGTTAAATCCATTGGATGACCCTTATTACATCCCCTTGCCTAGCCACTAATGTCCATTCTCTGTTTCAGCTATTCGCAACCATTGCTCACCTTCGCCGCAGTATGCACTGTGCTCATCATGGTGGTCGGGCTGGTGGGCAACCTCCTCACCATCGTGGCTCTATTGAGGTGTCCACGGGTCAGAAATGTCGCTGCAGCCTTCATTATCAGGTTAGTGGAATATCTTACCTCTCACTTTTCGAATTTTTATTACTGACTATTGTCAAAAAATATACACTTCAAGCTTCTCAAGAATTCGATACATGCTATGATGTCCACAATCTCTTTCCTACAGCCGGTGTTTAATGAGTCGTTGCTCCTCTTTCTGTATAAGTTTTGAGTGTTCCCGCACACTCTCACTTGAGTCGATCGGCTATTGTTTACCAAGTATGTTTTTATGAGTGTTTGAATAAACAAATAGCCTACATAATACCCATGTAACAACTGAATAAAATTTTAATTTATTTGTAGTTCTAGTATACTGCAAAGGTATTGAGAGTACGACAGACGGATCGTTTAGTTACCTACACAATTTTATACTTTGAACTTTAAGACGGGCATGTACCAAGATATAAAGAATTTCCCAGCGAACCTCACACCCAACGTCAATCCTCACAATCCCAACACATACATGCTCACAATCCGTATGAAAGCTAAAATATCCTTTTAAAAATAATTGCTTGTTTAATTATATATTTATTACAACAAGCCAATTTGATATATATTCTTTTTTAAATAAACATGTTTATACCAACTTTATTTTTTATGAATTGCTATTATAATACTACTGTATTATTACATCATTCTGATGAAGATGCATGTTTCATTATCTACTAAGGTGACTTTCTTGATTACTAAGGCACAGAAGGAGCTTTCCCTTCTGCCTAAAAGAGAGAGAGGGTTAAAAGAAATTTTATGTGCAATAAGGTTAAATTTATTTACAAAAAAAAGGAAATGTTCTATTTCTTGAGTTTGTAAATTGTATGGAGGATACTCATGCCGTATTTAATATGTAATTTGAAAAAAATTATTCACTTCTACAATGTTTTCTGATAATTTTTTTTTTTTTTTCAAATTCCAATGTTTTGCTCAGTATGTTCAAACAGGCTTGAGTACAGTGTTTAGAAGTTTCTTTGTTTTGTTTTTCCCCTGAGTTAAAGGGTGATTAGTAAGCCTAGAAGTAGAAGATATAAAAAGGTAACGTACTGACTTTTATGATTTTTTCTATAAGTTTTGTGAGATCACTTTAGCCGAGAGTTTTGTCCATATATAGTTCAAAGTATCTTTCATTAATTTTTTGCATGAGTTAAAAACGTTGTATATAAAAAAAAAAAATTGAAAGGTATTGACGTATTATCGTTTGGAGCACTGTATTGGCCAACACTGGAAGTGATGTAATCATGTTCACCTGTCTCTTTAGACCATTTTACGAGCAGAAAAAAATTGAAGAAACAAGAGTGGGTTAAGTGATATTCTCTTTTTGAAGGTTCTCCATAAATAAAATAACGTCAAATATGAAGGTAAAAATTGGAAGAAAATAGGTACCAATGCATATTTGGCTGGAATAGACACCAGTATACCCATACATTAAGTACGGACCAGCTTCTGTAACGCCTAGCAAAGGAGCGTATAGGCACACCCTCTGAACTTTCTGTTTGTTGGAATTCTCCCATCTCTCGTAACAGACTGCACCCTCAATTAGGGCTTTATGGACCTGAATATATTTTAATTGTGTGACTCCGGTGATGATCCCTCGTTGCCCGGTTCCTAGAAATTCTATTTGAGCACAATTATACTTCGCTACGATGTACGAAAAATTAACATTTATTTAATTACCTCCTTTACAAAAATGCTTTAGCTTCAGTGAGTTATAAGTTGAACTTGCGTATAAGAAACAATTAATGGCATGATTATCTTATTTGTTTCAGTCTATGCGCAGCTGATTTCCTCTTCTCAGCCGTAGTACTGCCATTTTCAGCTAGCAGATTCATCATGGGTACATGGGTCCATGGAGATACCTTATGCAAGATCGTTCCACTCGTCCGGTATGGTAACGTGGGCGTTTCTCTCTTATGCATTGCAATGATCACCATCAATAGGTAAGATAATAAGAAACATTAAGATGCCAATGACATCCTTTATTTTATGATCCATTTTACGATATTTGTTGATATCTTATCTGAATATTTATTTTTAAGTTTGTAATTTTATTGATTATGTGGTCTCAAAAAATCAAATAAGTTATTGTCTTTCTTTACTTAAATGATTTCATCATGAAATTCTCTGAACTTTTTTCTTTAACACATCCATAATAATAAGAAAATACTACAAAGTCAATATCAGATTAAGATGACTATTATTTTTTATAGTGGGTATTATAGTCATTTTTTGTTATCACTATAGTATATAAGTACCATAACAGGAAACATAATTATGTATAAAATCAAATCAAATTATTGAGAATACTAGTATTGTTATTTTGTATACATTAATGAAAATATATGAATATATATGCCACTCTACCCTTCCCCTCTGTTAGTCATAGTAGCCTAAAGGAATATAGAAATGTTTATCTTTAAATTATATTATACTTAACTCTATATGGGTTCTTATAATAGAATAAAATACATATTTTTCATCTTATATGTTGGAGCATATTAGTTAAATATAATCTTGTTTGCACTAGACATACTGTAGTCTTAATCAAAACATTCACTACTTGTCTTGTCATTCTTATAATAATCATAATCCAATAATTATATTGTTTGTCAGTATTGTGATATTGTGGTTTTACACACACTGTTACTGGACTGGGGTCTTTTTGTACCAATTTATCAGTCACTGATTTCTAGAAATATTATTTTTGTTATTTAAATTATAGCAAAGCCATATCAATCATAACTAAAATATATCCACAATCAATTATACTTTGAATAATATAGAAAAATACCGGTCAATTGTAGAGATCACCTTTTTTCATATTGATTTAAAACTCTTTAACTTTCAAATTAATTCTAAATATGTTATTTTCAAAGTTTAAACTCAGTTTTTGGTGCTTTATACTTTTAATTTTAGTACTGTAAGACAAGAACTACTACTGAAACTGGTACTCAAGTCTGTGATTGGGGCTGAGCAGTGAATTTTATGTTCACATCTTGGGACATAAAATGTAACCATAAAAAGAGTTTGTAATTTACTTACTAGCTGGTCCAATATGGTTCTGAAAGTTAGCTGTGGTAGATTCAAATATTATTTTTTTAATGATTTGATTTTTTTTGTCAGTACTTAATTACAAAATATTTTTATGGATGTAAATATATATTTTGTCAGTCTTCCCAACAAAGGCAACCTCTTATGAACACAAGTTCGAAGTACTTAACTACTACATTGCTAAAATGAAGAGAGATGTTTTTATTATAGTGTATACTTGCATACTACAATACTATATATCATTATAAATTTGAATAAATATAATAATTAATGGAACATTTCTATGCAAATTTACCCTATTTTTTATTTTTTAAATTATTTTTTCCTCTGACAATTTTTATATGTGTGCATAGGAGTGTCAATAAAAAATAATTGATTTAAATTGGAGAGTGTAACAACTATTTAACATAATTACAGGTCTTTAAAAGATAAATTTTACTCAAACTAAATATACTGATGTATTGAATAGTAATTACTTACTATAATGTAATTTAATATGTCCTCTAAAATTCTTATAGAGAATATATTTCATGAAATATG
>NW_027106205.1:111776-114063 GCF_000696795.3 Halyomorpha halys | reverse complement strand
AAACTTTTAATCACTAAAATTATATAATCATATACATTTAATTTTTTAACTATATATTATTTCAAAATTTACTAACCAAGAATCTTTATTATAGGTATATTATGATAGCACATTATGGAATATATACCAAAATCTATAAACCACTCTGGATCGGATGTATGATTGCTTTTTGTTGGGCTTTGAGCTTTGGCATGCAAATTCCAACCTTCTTAGGATACTGGGGTATGTATTATTAATAAAATGTGTTATTTACTTTATTTAAAGGCAAATTTTGTTTTAAGTTACTGAAGTGATTTATTAAACATTAAGTGCAAAATGCATTATATATATTGGATATTAATTTTTTTTTAGGTAAATATTCTTATGATCATAACCTTAGGACTTGTTCAATAATGGAAGATGAATGGGGTCGGTCATCAAAGCAATCTTTATTTTTGATTGCATTTGTTATACCTTGCGTTATTATTGTCGGTTGCTATGCAAAGATATTTTGGGTGGTCCATAGGTAATAAAAACTTGATATTGATATTTCAAATGTATTAATATGTTATCATTTTCTCTCCTACAATGATATTTTTAATGGAAAAATCAAAACTTTATTTAGCTCTGAGAGTAGATTGAGGAGGCATGCTGCTGGAAATACAGGAAAAGACAAAAGAGAGTCAAAAACCAAAAGAAACGAATGGAAAATCACAAAGATGGTTTTGGCCATTTTTTTGTCTTTCTTGGTTTGTTACTTACCTATTACTATCATCAAAGTATATGATCGCTCTGTACAATTTCCAGGTAAATACACATAATGTACTTATATTTCTTTTATGTAATTTCCAACGGTTGAGATGCATAGGGTTTAGTTAAAATTATTGTATCACAAATGCATGAAGAATTATATTGTATAAATTTTGATTGAAAATTTTATGTGATAAAATTGTTATGATTCTATTATAATTATTATGATAATTAGACAATTTAAATTTGAGAGAGAAATAAACTATTAACTTTTAAACTTAAAAGAAAAAAAAAATAGTATCTATTATTTTGATAAAATAAATACTTTCTTAAAAATTTGTGCTTTTTTGTTTCAATCATTTTAATAAACGGTTTTTAGTTTTTCAGTTTACATTCTTTAAATTTCATCAAATTTTAAAATAAAAATTCTCTAAATTATTCTAAAATATATTATTAAATATATTTAATAATTTATATTCGATAAATTATTCTAAAAATTCTATATATTTTTCTAAATTATTCTAAATATTTTATTATGTTAAAAGTTATTGGTTGAATGTTCTTATGAAACTTTAAAAAAAGGCAAACATTGATTGAATTTTGTAGGATATGCTATTATAGATAAAAATGTTTTCATAACAATTTTGAAAAACAACTGGCTTTTCATCAGGCATTTAAAAAAAATTCTGACTCAAATTATGAAATGAAACTATTAGCTTAATTACAATTAATTTGAATAATCTTTTGCCCCCTTCTGTTGTAGAAAATTGGTATTATTATTTGAGTTGTGAATAAAACAGTAGGTGACACTATGACACTGCTCGGAACAAAGAAACAGACAGTACACATACAAAATATATATAAGCAAATATAATAAATAAGCAAAGTAATAAATAAAAGGAAATAATAATACAAATTTTAGGAAGAAAATTGTTTTAGAAAAAGGGTATTATTATTTGATTTGTAAATAAAACAGTAGATGGCGAAACTATGACACTGCTAGGAACAGTGGTCAGGGCTTCTATTAAGGAAAACATATTCTCCTTGTACTTGTTTATGAACCCATTCCCTGAATTCCACAACACCTCCCACTCTCCAATTTTACCCAATTCAAATAAAAAATTAACAATCAGCTGATAAAAAAAATTGATAAAGAGGGTAGAAATTTAAGAACAAGTAGGCATGAAGAAAAACAATTACTTGCAGCACTCTTTCTAAGCTTGCATGATTATACAATTAGATATCACATCCAAACCCTTTTTACTTTTCTGAAATTCTCTAAGATTTTGACCATTTCACTTATAAATCATTTCAGTCTTCTTTATTCAACTTATAATAAAATCAATTTTAATATATTTTTATGTGTTCATTAACCCTCAGCTTGGGCACACACAGCATCAACATTTTAACTTGTTACTTTACCTTAAATTTAATTTGATTTAGGTCTAATTTCAAAGTTGTTATAAAAACTTATTTGTATTTAAAACTTCAGTGTACAAAAAAGTTCTTTTATAGCTTACTGAATTTTCAAGTTAAATAAAATAAAATTTTTTATTTA
>NW_027106205.1:100958-111726 GCF_000696795.3 Halyomorpha halys | reverse complement strand
TACTATTGCTCTTTTTTTTGGCAGGAGGGAAAGAAGTGAAGAGTACAATTAATAAAACTTTTGAATATTAAATATATATATATTTTAAACCTTTCTATGTAATGTACTATTTTAATTAATTTCTGAAATTTTCAGTGATGCATGTGATTTCTTACCTCTTACTCTACATGTCGGCATGTATAAATCCCATCATTTACGTAATCATGAACCCACAATATAGACAGGCCTATAAGACTGTCCTGATGTGCGAGAGGCCAAGGTTACTATCGCTCACACCAGCAGGATCTAGCCTCGGAGGTCAGTTTCACAACAACGTCGTAGCAACGTGAGTCAAAAGCATGCAAATCTTGTAGGTCCTGTTTCTTCATTAACAACTCCCTAGATCTCTTCATTTCAGTCTGATTTATTTTTGCCAGTTCAGTTAATGATAATCTGATTGACAATGATTCTAATTTAATTTGTACTAGTTTAATGAATGGTTCAGCATGGTATTATGAAACATCATTTAGCTTATCACTACAAATAGTTAAAAGATTCATTTTATTTTATTTTTTATGCCATGACATCTACCATTACCATCTACATAAACACTGTAGGATACACCTACGTACACCTGTATTTTGGTGGTCAGAATGAGTATGATAATCCTCTGAGATTGCATTAGCAGTTGTCCTTAAGATCAATGATTAAAATATGCTTCCTAAAGCTTAGGTATTGGTTTGAATCATTTTTGCAATAAACTATATACTACAATATTCATTTAAATTAAACCAAAAAACAGAAATTGCATTTTGAACACCAAGCAAGTAATCAATTAACACTGGTATAGCATGTAGCACCTCTTCTCCTCCTCAGCCCTTAAAAATTATAGTACTATTATGAATATGAAATTTAATAGAACAATGATAATATTTAGCTGCAAAGAGATTTTTTTTCTACTAAATCTAAAAATCTGGAGTATTCCATATCTTAAGCTATATCTACACTGTGCTCTTGCAGCTTACTGGTCCAGCATGGGTTATACCCTACCCACTCTATATTGTTTTAGTAGTATGATTTATCTCCTTTTCACACTGTCTTAGTAGATTGTTCCCACTAATCGAGATGATAATATTTTACTAGATAGAATATATGCAAGTTTCAGTCATTAAAATGCTAAAAAAAATTTTAATTTATGATTTCGATTATATCTATATTTAAGAATTAGCTTCAAAATATTTTTTTTCTATCATTCCCTAAAAAAAATATTCATGTTGTTACCGAACCATATACCTCTTAAGGCTTAGAACTAGGTAGACAAACCCTTAACAATGCAATTAAGCTAAACATGCTTTATCACATCCTCTAAAAATCTACTGAGTGAACAAGATATGAAGCATGCTTTTTCACTTGCTGCACTAGCATGCAACACAAAGAGTACAGTATGAACACAGTTTTATAATGTGTTAAGTCTTCATTTGGCTGAAGATGGGCCTGAATAAAGTCCAAATAAATCAGCTAAATCTGATGAAAAGTACATCACCCGCCATCTCTATGTTATTCAGGGTTATTTTTTATTCAGTTATATATTTTTGCTTGTTTCTTATCAACACAAATCGCTACCAAAGACCTAGGGTAAAAATTATATTTATGAAAACATATATTGAAATCCGACATTATTTATTATTATTACTTAGGAGCAGTATAGTTAGATTAAGGGAAGTTATTTTTAATCCAAACTATATTGAATCTCATAATACCATCCAATACTAATGAATGCTCCAATTGGATAAATAATTCTTTTATTTTTTTTTTAATCTTGGGATTTTACTTCCCCCATTATAGTGCCACTATGAGTGAGTGTCCCTTTGCCCTACCTATGCTACACCACACAAATAAGTTGGTGTTCAAGATGTGATATGACTTTTGTAAGAACTTTTATTACATCAGGAAAATTTTAGTGTAATTTTAATTTGAACATTTTATTGCTTAAAATGTTTATTTAAAAAAAAAATTCTTTCTAGATTGGAGTAAATAAAAAACTGATATTTGATATAAAATGTGACATAAAGAAATCTCAGAACACTGGAGCTTCCAGTGTTATTCCATTTATTAAATGGAATATAAAAAGAAATGTATGTTATCTATTGAGATGCAATATGGTAACTTGACTGAATCTTGTATGGAATTAATAGGTTCTATAATTTATTTTTACATATATTGAAACAGGAATAAACAATTAATTGAGTAACCATGCCTAGTTCACTTAATCTTTAAATTTTGAAGAAGATATTTGTATTATATTTATTCCATTATTTTTATATATTTTACTTCACAATTCATTCATATAATAAAATATATCTTGTGAGTTATCACTGAATTTTTTTAAACTTATAAGTAATTTCAGGAATAAAAAGAAAGAGAAAAATTAAAATAATTTTACTTCACTTTCAAGAGAACTTATATTTTAGTTTTTGACCAAAATAAATCATATATATGCTTATTAAAAACAAGGCAAGAAGATTAAAAATACTTTTAATTAATGGTGTTGGTTTTATTTTAGCATGAACTGGCTTTATTAATTTTGTGTATACAATGCTTGAAAGAACATCATGAATAAACCATTTAGACACAACAGCATGGGTGTTGGTATTTTATTTTGCTGATTTGTAACTATTAAAAGAACCTGAAGGAACAGTACATCTTTTAAAGTAAATTGTATCGTGCATATCAATTGTATCCACACTAAGATGTATTTTAAAGAAATTAAATTAGGAAATATAGTTAATTTTTTTCTGGAAATGAATAAGTTTACTTTAAAATTATAAACTACAAAAAGTGAATGTATGTTGTTGTCAAATCAATTCAAATCTGGTTGAGTTTAGAATTATTGTGTCCTACAGTAGTTTGTAAACCTCACATAATCTCTTGAACTACTTGATTAAGCGAGTAATTTCCTCTTTAAAATATTTGTAATACTTTCCCTACTGTTCAATTGGATGGATTCTCTGTATAATGCCTGGGCCTTTCTTTTTTAAAATAAAATTATGTATACAGAATTCACAAATGGTTTTCAGTTTTCTTACTGTCTTCCATTCAGTTTGTGTGAAACCTGTTTTCCCTTCTTCTTGATCTTTCCTATGACTTTAAAATGGGAGAAAATGGCTTCTAGTGTCACATTTAATTAATCCACAAGTTTTTGTTGCATTTTAGCGTCATTCTCATCCAACATTGCTTGCGATTCGCTATCTTCAAACCTTTTTGATAGTCTTCCATGTTTTTAGTTTCGTATGTGATAATATTCATTTTCAATTTTCTAAACCACTCAATGCACTGCAATGTACCAAGAGCATGCTCAACAAAAGCTTTGACTAGCATTTGATGTGATTGTACAGCCGTTTTCTTCATGGTAAGAGAAAATCAATGCTGTTCTCAAAAAGTATTTTTCAGCTGCAAAATTCAACATCTTCAACATTACTAAGAACTTTACATGTGTATAAAACTTATATTGTTGCAATTTGAAAATCTTTATTAGATGTCAAAAACAAGATTGGCTGCAATGATGCAGTTGAACATTAATAAATTGACAGGTAGTGTCGTCATCTATGGGCTAATTTTGGTTTCATATTTACAAACCTAGTTTCTAGGATTGTAGTGAACATGCTGTTCTTTAATTGATGTAAATTGCTTTGATCATTATATACAACTAAATTCCAGTTTATGTGGGATATATTAGAAGAATCGAGGAAGCTAGGGCAGTTCCTCAAACTGTGTAATTATTTTAAGTTTTAGTATTAGTATAATTTAAAATTTGAAAACATTTTCTATTATTATAGACATTTGTTCAAACCCCTACCTCAAAGATTTGTCCGGAGGCTCCTCACCACCAATTTCTTCTATAGTACATTCTCATAGAATGGACCATTCAAACCACAGCTATACCTAAATATTTCACCGTATACCTTCAAGTACCAACACTATCTAATCTGAGTTATGTGACCATACGTTATGCAACTAATTAATTTAATGTTTTTCTGTATTTGAGGGATCGGAAAAAAAAAAAAAAAAAAGCATTTGTAATATTCATATCACTTAACCACATGTTCTTACCAATCAGCTGAATTCAATCTAGCTGATCTACATCAGCCCTTTAAAAATCATTAGGGTAGCATAACCCCAATGTTCATTCATAAAAGTGTTTAGTTACAATTAATTAGTGACACAACAAAATAGTGTTTTGTTTTTTCTAAAACATGCACTTTTATTTTCATTATTCCTTCAGGTTCTTTTATATGTTTTGTTTTATTCTAATTGTTTGAATTATTATTTTAAAAAATTGACCAAACAAAACATGTATTATTTAATTTTTTAAAACTCAAGGTACTCTCATTAATTTTATTTGGATCGAAACTTTTCAGGTAAATCCAAAGAGGACAGTAAGACAATAGTGTCACAAGTTTCAATTGCATTGACTCCTGTTCACTTACAAGATATGCCGGAAATAGGTGATAGACATCTCTAAGAATGGCATAGAAATAGAAATGAAAAAAATATTTAAATATTTTAGAAAACTGTGGATAGTATGAAATAATACTCAAACCTTATAATTTTCATACAACTATTCCATTGTAATATAAAAAATAATTTTAATTCATAAGATCTGAATCATCTGATGTAGGCATACTGCCCAATCTCACAAATAATTTAAATGTTAAAACAAAACAACATTGTACAAAATTGTAATTACTTTATTAATTTTTCATAAGTATACTAGTAGCAAACTGAGCTCAGAACGTTTTTATATTGTAAATATTAATATGTAATATTCTGCTATTTATATAAATATATTTTCTCTTTTATCTTTTGTACATTTTAAAATAATATTTTTAATGTAAATAGTAACAGATCTCGCTTCTTGTGTTTTATAAAAAACATAAAATAAAAAAAATCATTGAATGAAACATTAAAAATGTATTAACAGTTTCTAATAAGTATTTACTTAAAACTTTCGTACACATATTCTTCTGTGGTTTGTTGACTGAATTGGGATTTCTGATCATTTTGTTCTTATTTTTTTTTTTTTACAATATGCTTTTATAAAACTTTGTTAGTCCTTGGAAAATGATTTGATACAAGTATTATTATTATTTGTTACCTTCATAAATTATTATAACATATTTATCAAACTACTTTACAATGACCAGCAGAATTATATCAATTTATAATGATAAAATTATATTATTTAAAATGTGTAAGCAGTGAGTGTTAAAACTTTTACTTTCCCTTGGATGAAAAATTATTTTTTAAAAAAATGAGATATCATTACAAGAATAATGTCTTTGTATGTTTTTGTTAATAATAGAATACCATCCTTGATAATGATAGTATTTCAACATAATGATTTTAAAAAATGATAAGTGGATACTTATACAAAATATTACTTCATAAAATATCCAGTACTCTCTCACTAACCAAGCAAATGCAAGATTGGGGTATTTGGTTAGTTATTTAATGATAATGTTAAATTACTGAAACTAAACTTGCAAAGCTATACCTTTTACTAAAAATACTTGCAATGAAATCATATATAACATAAAAATACCTAGTGTACAGTATATATATTCCTGCTGGAGGTGCAGGATTACAGAGGGAGTGCTATTCAGTAATGGTTTTGGTTGAGACGTACATTTTTTTTTTTTTAAGTGAAAGTAGAGTATTTCATGAAGAAACAAAATTTCATTCTGAAATTTTTGCCTCAATATGATTATTATTCACTTGTAACCAGATATTTGATAAAATATGTATTTAAAAATTATTAAAATTGATGTTTCTTCATTATCATGACATAGTATGTAAAGTAAATAGATGAAGTTAAAAAATATTAGAATCATTTATTAATTTATATTGAAGCATATTGCCAGATCTCTTTAAAGCTATTTTATTACTTATTAATTTTTTTTTATACATAGTTTGTGATAAGAGATGATTATTTAAAATGTCTACTCAGTTTATTCATTTTCATGTAAAATATTCAGTCTGAAATACCAGTATTGCTTTCAACAAAGTTTGCTAAAATAACATGAAAATGACAACTCACCTGTTGAATTATGAAATGTAAATATGTATTATGCAATTTCTTTTACATTATGTTGTATGTGCCATTGTTTCTTGTTTTCTGTTTATAGGTTTAGAAATTTTATAATATAAAAAAAAAATGATATTTTGTCTACTACCAAATATTATTATAGAGACCAAAGTTTAGACAAATATTCATCTAGTCTTAAGAAAGAATGTTACTACTATGTTCTAAGTACACTTTTAATTATAATTCACTTATATTTATTTGTAAATCCAAAGTTTATAATAGTCATATCTTATAAAATATTTGTTAGAATTATCATAATCATGTAAATATATCATATATTTTTTTTTGAATTTTTATTATGTTGGATTCATTTAGATTTTCTATTAAAAACAATCCAAAGGAAATTAGGATTTATTTATTTCACCTCTTTCTTCCAAAAAAAAGTTATATACTTATAATAAAGCAATGTACATAACAATAGTACAGGGGCAGAGCAACATTGTAAAGTAAAACCAGCAATATTCACTTTTTTTTATCTCCATACCGAACAAGCTTATGGAATTTAAGGAAAGAACATTTTGATCAATCATAATCATAATGCAGGAAGGAAGGAGGTCCATTTCTCATCACAAAATTGATTAACGTTGGACAGCCCCATTAATGGTTATTATGTTTTCTTTATAAACAATAAACATAGATCAAAATTATCTTTGCATTATTTCAACTTTAATTCTTTATTTTGGATAGTGTAGATGGGATCCTCAGTTGTCGAGAATACTTCATAACATGAAAACCTGTTGAATAATCAGTATTATTTGGTATATATAAAAATGAATACGTGTATGAATATCTCTTATTACCACTGTCTTAAACTACTCAATCCATAGTACTCAAATTTACTAGCAAATTCCACAAAGGACAGAAAATAAATCCTTTGAAGTTTGGTGATTATTGAAGTTTGGATCATTTCGTCACAGTGGTTCTAAAAATGGGAAAACATTCTTATATTCAATGTTCATATGATATTAGTCAGTTTCCTTGGATTGGAGGTAAAAGTGATCAAATGCATTTTTTTTTCACAAATTTAGGTTTTGATCTCTCCTGATCCAATAGAACCTAAAACCTCTATGTCTTAAATAAATAAAAAATAACAATATGCGGTAATAAATATAGACATTTTAAATGTCATGCAGTGTATGTATGTGTGCATGTATAACAAAAAGTGTTATTTATATAATTACTGATGTGTATCCCATTGGTGCTGCAATCTTCCCAAATACTCTAAGAACCAAAAATCTTTAACAAGGACGAAGACGAGTGCTGATTATCTACATTCTACACAATATGCTCATTTTAGAGATTTAATTACCTAAGTTATATAAAGATTTTTAGTAATTTTTCATAAAATTTGCAGTAATTTATTGATGGCACAATTTAGAGAACATTTTTTTCAGTAAAAATTGTCATTTTGAGTTTTTACTTAATGATGGAGTTTCATTAAGTAAAACCCCAAAACTAAGAAGTATGTTTCATTCAGCTAAAATTACTTGTCAAAATTATTAACTTTTATCAACTATTGAACCAAAAAATTTAATACATTTTAAGGAAGATTTACTAATGGAAGGGTTATTCGATTGTTATTAGAAAATATGATTAGATATTGCACTCTATTTTTTTCGCTTGAACTACTATAGTCTAAATTTTACTCAATTATTATTTCTTTATTGTCAAGGAAAACCCTTAATACTTTTTATTTTATTTATATCTATATTTGAGACAATTTTTCTGAATAAATGACTAGTAGATAGAGAGAACAAGAAAATAGAACTATTGATAGTATAATGTTTTATAACTTGAACAAATTTCTATAAAGTAAGAAGGATATAAGATAGACATTAAATGAAGATGAACTAGATTATGAATAGTTTTTCTGAAACATATAGCAATAACTGAAGTAAAAAGTATCAAGAATAATAAAATTGTTTATCCTCAGCTAAAGCCTAATTAATGAATTTTATTAAAATTATTCATTAAATCTAGCTTTGAATTATACATTTCCTTTTGTAGAATGTGATTTAAGTGGGCTTCTTTATAATTATCCTCATAATCTTGTTCCAAAATTATTATTACTAAATAATGTAAATAGTTATTAATAAATATTCTGATTAAATCATAGTCCTATAAAAGTGAGTTTAGAAGCAAGTCAATCCCATAATAAATATCTATTTTTATTTCATTTCACAATAGAAGTAAATAAAGTAATAAGATCTATTAGGTATAGGATCTAATTGAAATATCATTGCCAAACAATAAGATAAATGATTTAAATATTTTCCTACTGGTTATGTGGATAGTGTTATTCATATTGAAGTATATAACATAATTTTCTTACATACAAATTGTATAGTGCTCAAAACTATGAATTATTTCTTTCAAATTTAATATGAAATAAAAAATAAATCTTTAGACATATATAAGAATATTTAGGAAATGTATATGTTTGCTCATGGTTAAATATGAATATCTTCATTTGTTTTCTCAGCTGGTTATTATGGTTTCAGACTAAATCTCAGTTGGCATTTAATAGTTAAAACTTAAATCACAAAATATTACTTGTGAAAAATGTTTATATTTATCGAGAAATACCCCAACAAAATCCATTTACAATTTAATTACTGGTTGTAAGTATTTATTGTTTCTAAAGTTTACTGGTCCAGGTGTGGTCAAAAGAACTCAAATAGTATATTTGGCTCATAGTAAATAATTTAATTCCTATTTGAGTTTTTTCGACCACACTCAGATTATCTTTCTTTTATATAATAATTGATTCTTGGTTTAAGGTTTAATATTCTAACAAAAATTTTAACATTGTGGAAGTTTCATCTTTCAGTTACCTAATTTTATAACTCTATTTTTCAATTATGGTAATACCTTTTTTTAAAAAATACATTTACTTTTATAAGAAATTTTAAAAAGTAATGATCCCTCCCAACCTACAGCTTATGCATTCTGTAGGTGCTCAATAGTATGCTGGTTTATATTAATATAAAGGATTTAGAATAAAAAAGAATACTAATGTTAATTTTGATTAATAATACTGTCTTTATTTTGATAATATGATATTTATTTATTCTTGTAAACTAAATTTGTTACTGTTTATAGTTATAGCTCACCAGTTGTGCCTAGAAGACACAGGGTGTCTGGCGAAATTGTGCCATTAAAATATTTTATATTGGAGGAGGAGCACATTTTTATAGGGTCATAAGTGTTTGTAGTTACCACATTTTTGTGAAATTTTAAATTTGTTGAGTCATACAAATCAAGAAACAAAAAAAAAAAAAAACACAAATGCACTTATATCTGTTTTACATAAATTATAGTTATATAAAACAGATATAGTTTTTTATGAAGAACAAAATATATAGATCCATTTTTTATTGCAATAATCACAAATATCGTGCAAGTTTTATCAAAATTTAGTTACTGCAAGATTAATATTTTTACATGGAATTATTACTGAAATTAGTTCCCTAGAATTGAGTAATGATAGAATCTGTTTGTAATCAGAATTGGGAAATATCTCAAGAGAAATACAAGCATAATCTTTGGAAAAAAATTCTCCATTGCTGTTTTGTATGCAAGATAAAATCAATTTTAGGATTATACAAAATATGTCTTATGTAAAAATTTTTGTCTTGTGTATATTAAAACATCATTAATGTCTAATGTTACAAGTTTTCCATCTTAGTAAATAAATGAATTTATAATTTTTTATTGTTTCATCTGTAACAAAATATGTATACATATTTTACTTCAAAAGTACTTTTTAGATGAATAACTCTGGAGAGAGAAGTGGGCACTTAAATGTGCTTGTTACTTCTAATTTATTATTGTTTTTTAGAAGAAAGCTCACATATACAAAACATTTAACATTATTCGCACTATACCAGTCTGTTACATTTTTCCATCCTTTTGAGATCTTGTGGACATTAATAAATTTGATTTAATCAGTTTCTGCTCCAATATTTATAGAACATAATTATCTCACAAGTTATGTTCTTGAATCTTTTCCTAAGGTATTCACCAACAGAATAATAATAATAATAATAATATACCCAAGGATTTACAGAAAATAATTGAAAGTTGTTCAGGAAGTCTTGACACCTGAATCTAAATTTTTATGAAAACTTGAATTAGGCAAATCCTTGAATGGAAATATTTTATTTGGATTGTTTATTATGGATTCACTAATGATTTTCATAATATAATTTTAATAAAATGTTCAATTGCTTACCACTATTCAAATTCCATGTTTCTAATTTTTTTTTTCTTCAGTTCTTTATTATTCCAAAGAATAAAAAAAAATTCTTATGAAGCTGATGCAATAATTTTTTTTTAAACTTTAACAATGATTGAAAATAACTAGATATTTCTAGTCTACAAATAATTTGTTAAGTTATTATTCGGCCATTGATCAAAATTTGTCACGAGTTTGGTTTAAGTGAGTTTTATACTATTTTTTTCACGAGGGTAAATCTTAATAAGTTTTAGCATTGATCTGATTACTTTTTTTTTTTTTATTTATCCCCACTTTGCCTATTTATTTTACTATACATACTTTCCTTTGATATTATTACTTCCATTATTTTTTATAAAATGGATTTCTTGGATTCCCTTTTTGCTTTATATATAAATATCAAAAGA
>NW_027106205.1:94774-100820 GCF_000696795.3 Halyomorpha halys | reverse complement strand
TTTGTTTTGTACTTATATTATATTATACTTTTCCATCTACTAATAGTCCTTGTTTTTATATATTTTCCATTTACCTCTATTATTAATACTTTCTTAAATACTGTGTTATTACCATTGCTATTGTTCTAGCAATTTTTATTATTATAGGTATCTTTGTTTTAGCACTATAATCTTGATTGGGAATGTTAGCTAGTGAGTTTTTGTATTGGAAGTATACGTGCAACCAATACCATATAGAACTGAAGGATAAGATGGTCCAAATATTAGTCAGAATAGACCTCAAAATAGTAAATAGAAAAACAAACTATTCACTGAAAGCCATTTTGTCAACCCACATTTTAGTTCTTCACCAGGCTAATGTATAAGTAAGCAAGGTACAAAACATTGTAAACTATGATGGGAATGCAAGATGAAATATAGGAACTTATATAAAAGCGAACAAGGTAAATTAAAAGAATACATAAGTTAAAATAAATTATTAATAACTGATATTGTACTTAACTATAACAAATACAAATGTACTGCTGGATGAATAATTTACTAAGTAATAAAAAATAATTAATAACAAAACTTATAACAATTTTGGTATAACTAAAAGAAGGAAAAATGTAATTAGGAAGAAAATATAGTAGAAGTATATTAGGATTGGTCATTTTTATCCTTCCTGATAACCACTATATTTAGTTTTTATTATGTTAGTCCAACCCCTTTGGGCCATTTGGTTACTGAATATTTTTTTATCAATTTTCCTAATATAACTTAGTTGTTTTCAGGAAGCTTATTTGGTAATATGCTTATTTTCCTGAATCTTATAAATCTCTGGAAAGGGATCGAATAATATTGACTAGGGTATGGTTGACTGTACCATGGGCGCCACACCTAATACAGGTAGGAGTTACAAATATATCATATATTAATTCAATTTCCTTAACATTCAGAATTTATAAAGAATATAAATATTAATCTTCAAAATGATTTCTATAAAGTAAATTTCAAATTTTACAACTTTCAGGTGACTGGATTAGACGAGCTGACATCTGGATCAATAGTAATTTCCTATGTGAACAATTTTGTTAATCCTTACATTCAAGAATGATGAACAGTAATTTTTATTTAGGTATCAGCGGAAATATTATTTGTAACATTCAGTGGTGAACCTTGACCATTTTTAGTCATGGGGCGGATTTATTTTTGAGGACTCTCTTCAATTTATTTTTTTTAAAGAATGTTTTTTTCTGATTTTAAGAAAACTTATATCTGTATAAAGCTTTTAATAGAACAAAAATGGTCATTATGGGGCATCCTTAGTCCCAACATTCTCCTAAGCACCTGTCAAGGTACATTTCTCAGAACAGGAATAGATATTATAAATTATCGCTATATATTTTTAAGAATTTTGAATGTTTAACTAAATTAGTTACAATTTTTGTTTTCAGAAAGTTCTCATCAACAATCAGCACTACAACCCATCACTGGGTCCTGTCCTCCTCAAGCAGCTAATTCTATTCGCTCTGCCAGTTTATTCAATCTTGTAGAGCTGTCCTTCAGATTCAAATACCTTGGAGGTTCCTTCAATCTTCTTTCTAAAATTTAGCCAATCATAATTAGTAGGGCTCCTTTGAAAAAAAATTACTCGTTCTTTGAAAAAATTGTTTGTTTCCTTGTTTTGAAAAAATATCTAAGTGCTTAGTTTGCTAATTATTCCACTCTACTCCCCCCTCCTTTTCTGAAAATTGCAATCTGGAAATTATCTTTTTGTATATTTCGAATGGGCATATTATTACCTACATTTCAAAGTTAATGTATTGCCGTTTGAAAATTTATCTAATTATTAAAATTATCTATTCAACCTAAAGTGATATACTATTTCGTAATATTTATACTGACTCCCCTGACTGAATATATTTGCTTTTTCTAGTTCCTCAATCATAAAAAATTACATAGTATTGAAAGAGTACATATACTTATAAAACTTTTGAAAAATTTACGGAATTGGTGTAAAGTTTTGTTAGAAAAGAGAAATCAGTTTTTGGGGTTGAAATTTATCGCATCTCGTAACTCAGGTTTTTTTTTTGGTTTTTTTCAGATACATGCGATTTTGTGTTTAATTTACGGAATCAACTTCAACGACACTGTCTTCAGCGATATGTTATTTCGTAGTATTTATTGTAGTTAATTTTGGATACATTTACATCCTTTAAAATTCCTTGAATGTTATATAACGTTATAGTTCTTCAAAAATGAAATTTAATAAAGTTTTGTTCGCTGAGAGATACCAGTTTTCCGGTGCATTAATTTATCACATTTATAATATTCATCATTTATAAATTCATTTTCTAATATTTGCGACCTTACGTTTGATTTAAAAATAAAAAAGTTCATACGTGTGCATAAATAAATTTTGAAATAAACAAACAATAAAATTTGAACTGTTCCATGTTTGGTTCACTGAGGGAAACCAGTTTTTCGGAAGTTATCGCATTTGTAACATTCAAACCTAACGTAAATAAACACTGTTTACAATTTTGAACTGGTAGGTGTTATCGGAGACACTGGGCTACATTCGGTATTCGAAATCGCTCGTGATTAGGAAAGTTATAAAATATGGGCATTCCTTGCGCTACGATACTTTAACTTTAATGCCAAAACATGTAAAACTAAAAATCGTTCAATAACTGATCGCATTTGTACAATAATATTCTTCTGTTTTTCCTGATACTTGTGACGTTACACTTAATTTAATATAACTTCAACGAAATATTCTGTTTTTAATGATGCTTTATTTCGTAATGTTTATCCTGACCCATATAGATTATATTAGTTCTATATCTAGAACTATTTTATGTTTTTAAAATTTGAAGATTGAAATCTGGAAATAATCCTTTTTCTGGATATTTCTACTGGATACATAAATCCATAAGTTTCCATTTTTATGATTTGTCGTTTAAGAATTAAATCCGTAAAAAGAACTTAAACAACTCGTTTAACTAAGATTTCGTTCGCTCAGCGATATTACTTTTTTGGTATTTAAACTAATCGTTTTGTATCATACTCCTCTTTTTTTTCTCATACTTGTGAGGTGATATATAATTCACAAAATACTTATTTCAGAAACCTATTCTTTTTTCAGCTATATACTATTTCGTAATACTAATTCGTACCCATTTTTTATATCTTGCTTCCTTCTTTGAATCATTGGTAATCCCTTTATCATGAAAAAATGGCTTCGTCTTGAAAAAGCATATACACCTATATTACATTTGAACTATTTCTCGAACTGATGTAAAGTTTTTTCACAGAGAGAAAACAGTTTCCCGGTTCTAAAGTGATCGCTTTTGTAATATTCTTCTGTTTTAACCCGATACCTGTAATTTTACATTGACATAAATCGTGTATCTACAACGAATTACACTGTAATATTCTGTTACGTAATACTGTATTTCGGTAATATACTGCTTCGTAATATACATCCTATCGCATTTTTGTTAAATATGCTTCATTTAGTCCTAGATCTTTCCCAGTTTATCGCATTTGTAACATTGTCATGTTTCTAATAATGAATAATATCTAGAACATATTTTGTATTCAACTATATTACATTTAATATTTATCTTATTTCCTAATATTTATCCTGATCAATTTTGGATATATTAGCTTCCTCAGGTTTCATTTAAAACAATCATATTGTATTTTAAAAGCTCATATACTTACATAACTTTTGATTAATTTCTGGAACTGATGTAAAGTTTTGTTCACTGAGGGAAACTAGTTTTCTGGTGTTTAATGTATCACTTTTGTAATTCTCTTCATGTTTTTTTCGGATACTTATGGTGTTACATTTAATTTACAGAATATACAATTAGCGACCTATTCTGTCTTAAGTGATGATTTATTTTGTATTATTTATCCTAACCCATTCTGAATAAATTTACTTCCTTTAGTACCGTGAACGTTTATAATTCCACGATAATTGAAAGTTAGAGGGTCTTAAAAAAATAGAGTATATGTATGAATAACAATTTTGGAACTGATATAAAGTTTTGTTCGCTGAGGTAAACCAGTTTTCCGGTGTTTAATGTATCACTTTTGTAATTTTCACTTGTTTTTTCGGATACTTGTGATGTTACATTTAATTTACAGAATATAACATTAACGACCTATTCTGTCTTAAGCGATGATTTATTTTTTATTATTTATCCTAACCCACTCTGAATATATTTACTTCCTTTAGTGCCTTGAACGTTTATAATTCCTCGATAATTGAAAATTAGACGGTCTTAAAAAAATAGAGTATATGTATGAATAACAATTTTGGAACTGATATAAAGTTTTGTTCGCTGAGGGAAACCAGTTTTCCGGTGTTTAATGTATCACTTTTGTAATTTTCACTTGTTTTTTCGGATACTTGTGATGTTACATTTAATTTACAGAATATACAATTAGCGACCTATTCTGTCTTAAGCGATTATTTTTTTTTATTATTTATCCTAACACACTCTGAATATAATTACTTCCTTTAGTGCCTTGAACGTTTATAATTCCTCGATAATTGGAAATTAGACGGTCTTAAAAAATAGGGTATATGTTTGAATAACAATTGTGGAACTGAAGTTTTGTTTGGTGAGGAAAACCAGTTTTCCTGTTATCGAATTCCAAACCTAGTATCGCAAAATGGAGTGTGAGCGTTAACAGCCTAGCCCAAAAACGAAAAGTCGTACGAAACTAAACATAGATTTTCCCGATTTCCCAAAAACCGCTCTAACGATTTTGAATAAACTAGGTAGGTCAATGTACAATTGAATGGTATTTATTAGATAGTCCTTATCCTCATTAAAATAGTCCTTATCCTCATTAAAATAGTCAATTAAAACAGCCCCGTCAGACCGTTTGATGAAAACGTCTTTTTAGATACGGATTTTCATAACATCTTCCTTTGAAGTAGCCTTAACTATTTTTACTTGAAACAGTTATCATTGCTAACGAAATATAACAATGAATAAAAGCACAATGTTAAAGAGTATTTCGGATAAA
The DNA here is from genome assembly GCF_000696795.3 of Halyomorpha halys. Classification (NCBI taxonomy): domain Eukaryota; kingdom Metazoa; phylum Arthropoda; class Insecta; order Hemiptera; family Pentatomidae; genus Halyomorpha; species Halyomorpha halys. The sequence goes on along the minus strand of NW_027106205.1, from coordinate 95,789 downwards.
TAAAGGAGATAAAACGAAAAATAGATCCGCTTTGAACGCGAAAAGCCGAAACCGTGGACCGAGATCGTCCAGAACTTTAAAATACGAATTTTTACAGCAACAGAAAAATAAAAAATTATTGTTCACGATTTTCGCTTTTCCTAGTTTTTAGATTTTTGTTGATTATAATAATTGCGGTAATTTCAACAAAGCATACCAATTTACACAAACTTTAGAACGAATGGGGTGTTAAGTGAATGTTGTGTGATGTGCACACCGCACCAGAGTTTTTCCTGAAACTAATGACGTTACAATTTTATTAACAAGAGAGAGAAATACTTTATTTATCTATGCTGCCCAAATACATCAGGTTGCTACATTACACAGCATACTAATCAATCCATAATTGGACATATATAAATTACATATAATTACATGGTATATTAAAATAGAAAGAAAACAGTTTTTTTCCCCCTACAATTTCCTTTTACAATCAATTTCAATCTATACACCTAATACAAATATTTCAATTCATTCCTTTTTTTTCTTTCCCTCTTCTGTTCCTTTAATTTCACCATTTCACAATTTTTAATTCACCCGCTCAACAAATTCACTCTCCCGAATTCACCCTTCTAGATCCTCTCCAGTGACCCGCTAAACAAATTCACTAATAAACGGCAATGTGAGATCAGACCATTGATAATAGTCTTTTTTTTTTTTTTATTTTTTTTTTCATACCCTCCTGTAATGATGTTAGCGAATATTTGGTACATACATATAGGAGGTATGCTATATGTATAGCTGGGTGTTAAGGATACCTTGGATTGCCTTTTGGCATTATAAGGTTAGGTGAGTGAGGGGTCCAATGAAGGTTGTAACTTGGTTGGCTTACGCTTGTGAATGATTCGAACGGGGAGGGGCCGTTCCGCTGGTTTTTTTTTTTTTTCCGAACCCTCTAAAACAGAAATAAAATGTGAGTTAGTAGTGCATTACTGTGTAGAAAGAAAAAGTAATTCGTGTTGTGTCTTACCTTTTA
>NW_027106205.1:88066-93961 GCF_000696795.3 Halyomorpha halys | reverse complement strand
GCTGCGGCGGCCTGGTCCATGGCCTTGTCTGCATTCATGCTTGCCGTGTATATGGCTATATAATTTATAGCCTGGTTTTAATAATAGTCACAGCAGTAGATCAGTTTTCCAAAAAACAAACAAATACATTCAACGAGAACAAGACTAACAAGAACAAGACCGGTTACAAGAAACAATTTAATAGATAAATAAGTTTAAAAAAAAAATAAAAATAAATAATAGTACTAATAAAATAATTGAATGAATAAATAAGTCAAAACACACAAATCGACAGGTCCACAAATTAAAATAAATAAATAAAACAATGAATAATCTCCGAGCTAATTCCCATGCAGGTGATGGTTATCCCCAGGGAGTCCAAAATAATATTTTCTGCTAGGATCGCAATATCCTCGATGCTAACACCTAGGCCTTCTAAGAAGCTCCTTTTTCTATTTGGTATTGTTCTGCGAGATCCAAACCAGAGGCCTCTCACGGTGAACTCTCACTCTCCGAAGGTCTCGCGGAATTTTTCTTTAAGGAAAGGGACGCATTTTTCATATATTTCCTTTTTTTCCCCTTTCCACTCCACCTTCCTGTTCGAGGTCATTACTTTCAAATCTTACCGTTGGAGCCAAGACTAGAGCCGTGCCTCCGATTTTTGTAAATGCGACAATATCGGCATATCTTGCGGATCCGTCGGTGTCAACACAATAGACCTCCTCGAAGCAGGTGGTGAAGTCTTTTCTTTCAAGGAACTTCATAAATTCTTCCTTGACCCTGTGGCCCCGGTGTGTTATAAGGAGGGAGTTGTTGGGGCACATTCCCAGCACATGAGCTGGTGTTTCAGACTCTCTGCCGTATTTGCGACAGAGGGACCCAACTTCTCCTTGCTGTCCACTAGCTCCTGGGACTCCAAGCAGGGATGCGTAGTTGATATTAAGTTTCAGGGCGTTCGCCCATTCTGACCCTGAGAGTATCTGCTTCTCACATACATATCTATTAGCTCTCAGGGTCTCTTTGAAATGGCGAACACCAATACTCTGCCACCTGCAACTGACCCATTCTTCGAAAGCTTTCCCACGCAACGACTCCCGTAGAGCTCTCACACTTTGGTTGCCCTTATCCACCCCTAGTCTATCAGCACATGCCGCGATTTCGTCTTCGTAACTGAATATAGACTGAAAGAGGGCATCCGGAACATTCGACAGTCGCTGGGCAATGGACCAATGCTGTAGTGGAGCTTCCCATTGACAGCGGATGAGACCCAGTCCTCGATACCTCCTGGGTGCGTACAGCATGGCCGACGAGGTGTTAGCGGGGAGCCCAATGATGGCCTTGAGACTCCTGCGGATATTGGTATCAATGCCCTCCAATAACGCAGGAGGTATCTTTGTGAGGGGAGCCGTCTGAAGAGGGTAAACAAGGCCCGGGAACAAGTATTGGTTGACAACATTGATCTTCTGTTCGGGCTTGAGCAGCCACGAGCTCGCCAATTTATCGAGGTTATTAGTTATATTTGTCATCACCTCTTCTCCAAATACTAGCTCTCCCGAGAATGTACATCCAAGATGTTTGATGGTGTCCTCGGCTTTTGCCGTTTGGATGACCTCCGTATTTTCAAGGGAGAGCTTTGTTGACCGCAGCTCTCCTTTGTCTATTTTGATATCCACACTTTTCTTTGCATTTATTGCCAGACCAATCTCAGTGAGCAGACTCTGGACACTATTTATTATTCTTTCCGCAGAACCCCTGTCGCGCGCCGTTACAGTCTGATCGTCCGCGAACTCTGTGAGGACCAAACTCTCTTGGTCACTTTTCAGGTCGTACCCAAACTTATTCGCAAACTCCTGATCACAAAGCTCGCGGTACAAATGATCAATGGCTAGGTTGAACAGCGAAGGCGACAGGCCCGCCCTGAGGCGCCCCCCGCAAGACACTGATCTGGCTAGTCGTGTGGGTTCCTATATTCCAGGAGAGCCGCGATCACATTTGTGAGGTCGAATGACACACCTCTTGCCTTCAGTGAGCTCACTATGTGTCCATGACCAACGTTGTCAAAAGCCCCTATCACGTCCAGAAAAACCACCGCGCAATCTTTTATCTTACTTTTATTTTTATTTTTATTCTTATTACAGGAAAACAATAATCATATTCATACATAAATTTTGAACAAGATGTAGAACTCCTATATTTTTGTTAAAGGTGGAAAAACAGTTTTTCCGGAGTTTATCGTCTCGTTAACATTCTTCTGTTTTTTTGTTTAATAAAATTAATTATATCCCAATAAGGTCTCAAAAACATTCTTTATTGTTGTCCAACGTTTCGACCAACCTGGCCTTCCTCAAGGACAATTTTAAATAAAAATTGACCCTAACATCCAACAATTAAAAATATTTTGCAGGCTGTTCTGCCTAGGTCAATAAATTTAGTCAAATTAACCTATTTTTTAACGTCTACATTCAATTTTAAAACTTTCAATCATTGATTAACCTAAGACTATTACCATTCGTCCCCGTGTTTTAAATTGATTGTATTTGTAATAGTTTTCGTTTTTTTCCTATAAGGAAAGTAATACTTTATTTAATATGACGAAATATTATGTTTTCAGTGATATTTTATTTCGTAATGTTTATGCTGACCCATATGGATTTATCAGTTCCATGAACGTTATTAAAATCTGAAGATTAATATTTTTTAGTTTTGTCTGTTGCCATATGTATTGTATCCTTAAGACGGGTCCACAGACAATTGTAACGAGTAGGTTGGTCTATGTACGAAATTTCACAAACTCACAAGAGATCATCACACAAAATAGGCCATCCTTCTCCGCCGGACCCACCCCACTAAGACTCCCTAGGGAGCGACGGTCCTATCTAAATCACTTTTAAAATGTTTGATTAAAACAGGAGGAGGATACTTTAAAATATTTCAAAGGATAGGCAATATTTAAAAAGCACTTGAAATTAAAGAATGGAGTGATAATAACCTGATACCTACCTAAATATATTTTTTGTAATACAAATGAAAGGGAACGGTTGTAAATAGTGATTTATTATATAGAATGTATAAATTGTTGGATACTAATAATGTACTGATTATCATTCCTTTACGTTTGTCGCATTTATGTCTAATGTAGATAATTTAGTGAAATTGTTTGAAATTGAAAAAAACAAGATATTTTTTTTTTTCAAATTTGCTCAACTATCCGATATTTTAGTATGGCATGATGTCTTGTTTTCTGATACTTCCCTTTTCTTTTCTTCGTTGGCTTATCCAATTTATGTGAGAGTGACCCATCATCACGAGATCACAGTATTTATATTAGTCGATTATTTTAAACCTAACCTTCACAATAGATTATGTAAATTTTTGGATGATAGATGTTAATGAATCCCACACTTCTGCCCATCTTATAAATTCTCTTTAAGTGATAGTTGTATACGAATGATACTACTTGTTAAATATCATTTAAAAATTTCTGTATGATGTTCATTATTTATTAACTTTCACCCTAATTATCAACTTATTTTGATAATATATTAAATACTCCTCAGTAATTGTTCTTAAATGTGAACAAATTGCATGTATTCCCTTCTTTTCTTCTCATATGTAATATCAGGAAACAGAGAAAATCTTTAAAACATCAACTGATGGATTCACCAATTCCATAAAATTTATAATATTATATTGCTTCAATACCCCTGGACCTATTAATTAATCATTTTTCAGGACAACTTAATAGATCTATTAATTCAGCTAAGGCTTTTTTGTTTGATTTATCTTTTACTATCTAAAGCAATGGCATACTTACCCTTGCTTGTCGGCTTACGGTCATTTGAGCCTACGTTGGTCGTCTTGCTTTCTGTTGATCTCCACCGGTACCACATTTTTAATGGTAACAAATATTATGTAAGTGTTTCTTGGATTCATTAGTATCTCTACGCATTCTTTTCTCCAAGTCAATCCTGTGCCCGATACTCTGCATTTTTATTGAGATGTGCTATTTCTATCATCATTAATTGTATTACTTATTCTAATTTTGTTTATCTTGTATCAATGCATATTTTATAAAGCTTTGCATCAAGTTTTAGCTTTCTTTATATATACATATTGTTTCATGGATTCTGTTATTATATATTTATCATTATTTCAATTTTTCCGTTTTTAACATTGTCTCATAATTTTATTTTTATTTATCGTAATCTATTTTTTTATTAAAAATTACTCGAATGTATTTGTTTTATTTCTAAGTACATTATATTATTTTTTTTGCCATTTAATTAAATTTACATAGTATAACTAATGTAATGATTGGCTCTTAAAAAGGGCATATGAGTGAAACAATAGTAAAGTTTTGTTCGCTAAGAGGTACCAGTTTTCCGGTGCATTGATTTTTCGTATTTCTAAGGGACATTATTTTTTCTGATATTTTGCATTCAGTTTATGTAATAAAAAATTACTTTTTTTCGGTTGGTTCCACAGAGCTTATTCATCTTTGGCCGCCCGAAGCAACCTTCTCCACACCTGACTGCCTCGGGCTAGTGCTTTAGAGTTTGACTCTTTGTTGATTCTATCTATCCATCAGGTTTTTGGCATCCGACACGGTCTCTTGCCAATTATAATGGCATTCATTGTTGTGTTAAAGCGTCTTGATGGATCACTTCGAGGCACATGCCACGCGTATAACCTCCTTCATATCATGACGTATTGACTGACCAGTTTTCGCAAACAGTTTACAGTTCGTTATTGTTCTCTTTTTGTTAAGGCTCCAAAAACTGATCCCAGATCGTTTCGGTAATTGTACGGAGTACTTTTCTTTCAAATCTCCATCTATGCTTTTTATTATGTCTGTTAGAGCCCAAGTCAGCCGTATATTAAAGCTTGCTTTATCAGGGTATTGTAAACCTTTAGCTCGCTCCAGATTCATAGAGATTTTTCAGGATTTCAAGATTAGTGACAGAGAAAAGAAAGCTCAGTTGGCACAGTGTTATAGGCTGCTCTAGCTCAGTCCGTTTATGATTTATCGAGGTTATTGTGAAGCCAAGGTTTTTGAAAACGTCTACTACGGAAACGATTTGCCATCGACGTAGAACAGGTCTTTTGGGGTGGATATTTTGGCTTGCAATCTTATACTCGTACATATATATATATCCAGATGATTACCATCTTGGTTACTTCCTCGGACCGCAATACCGCGTACGCTAGATTTCATGTTTCATTCCGACGTACACCACACCATTTCCGCGTGATCTTCTCATCACCTTTTCTAGGGCTACGTTGAACACCAGTGGTGAGAGTCCATTTTTCTGTTTCAGAACCGTTCTGAATTCAAAGGCTTCTCCTTGTATCAGGACTCTGCATTTAGACTCATTTGTACGTGCTTTTGTCAATCTTACCTACTTCCTGGGTATCCTCAGTTCAGTCATGATCGGGTTCTCTACCGTCGTTGAAAAGCTCTGATGGTAAGGTTCCTATTTCTGGGGCCTTCCTTCTTTTAAGTCATTTTCAACATCCAGAACATTCGGTTTTTCCACTTCTTGTGAGTCAAGGTCCTCAACATGATCCATGTTTTGTCGTTCGTGAGCTCCCCTTGAGTTAGTGAAAAGGTTCTTTCCAGATGTTTATTATCTTTTCTCTTGATGCCGTCAGTTTGCCATATTTTCCTCGCATTAACTTGTTTCTCGCTTGTACCCTACCCTTTCTTTCTTGATGTTGGCGTAGAACTCACATGTACCAGGTCATTCAAAAAGTCCTGTCGTTTTTTTGGGGGAAATTATAAATAAATAAATATTTTCAAATAATCACCTTTATTCATCAAAATATCCACCGTTACAGTCGGTAACCTTCTCCCAACGAGATGGTAAAGCCCAAATTCCTTCCTTAAAAAACTGTTGATTTTTACTGCAAAAATAA
>NW_027106205.1:72814-87116 GCF_000696795.3 Halyomorpha halys | reverse complement strand
CAGTTGGATGGTGACTGCATTAAATTAATCCTCCTTAGACTCCTATTCATAAAGTATAAACATTTGTGTTTACATGGATAAAAGTTGTATTGAACGGAATTAATTAGCAAACACTCTAGAATCAAAATAAACAACCAACAAACGAAAAACGACAGGACTTTTTGAATGCCCTGGTATTTCCAGCCTGCCAGTTATCCTCAATAGCGTGTAATCTTTCTTTTAAATTCTTTAATTTTCATAGGATTTTTAGATTATTTTATTTCCCTCTGCTTGGTGATTGCGTATTTATCCAAGGTTATTTGATTAGTTCTAGCTTGGTGAAAGACTTATATTTTTATTTTTTCCTCAACTGCCTTTTCGCATTATGAACCATGTCTTGGCTTTTCACTTCTCCTAAATACCTATTTATTCCATTTTTTAAAAAAATTATTTACTGATTTTTACAACTGTACATAAAATACAATAAGTAAATTTGAAGATCATAATGGTGGTATGTTACAGGCATGTAGAGAAACAACCCATTGGTAGCAATCTAAACTTTATTCCTTGGCTGTTTCCCTTAGCTCTGTAGTTTTCATCATTCCTAAGAACCTCCGAGTCCATGGGTTAGAAAGTATGTTTCAGTTCAATTTGAAATTCTTTTCTTTTATTTTTTTTTGTCTTATCTTTTACTTCAGGATTTTTCCTGTTTCGGACTTTATACCTGCTTCTTTCGACTTGGCCACCAATTTTATGGATTCTCTTCAGTTTCTGACAGAATTTTATTGTAATCAGAGCTTCGTCAAAATTAAGACCCACTTTGCGATAGCTTGAATGGAGTTCTATGAGCACGTGGTATATTAGTTTTTTAGAACCATTAGACCTTACCCAGGTCTTCGTGTGGAAACATCGTGCTGTTGATCACTAGACCCTTAGTTACTGCCAGACTAATACATCTCACTCCACAGTCATTGCTCGTTTCGTGAAGGCTTTGGCCTCTGATAATTGGCCAGAATTCGGATTATTGACCAGTTTTGGCATTAATGTTCGTTCTCTATGACTAATTTTATGGCATGATTTTGACATGGAGGACCAGGAGCTGTGCCAGACGCTGGAGTCGCTCGCCTCGCTGAAAGTGCATTTAATTTAATTTCGTTTCTTTGTTTTCAACATCAATTAGGAATCCATCCTAATAATATCTAAATATTGTAATTTCTTGAAAGTATCCTTTATATATATTTAAATACGCAAATACCAATATTTCGAGTTTAATAAATGGACGTTAGAAAAAAAAAAATTGCAATTGAACAATTTGTGGCTCTAATATTTCGTTCGCTGAGAGATGCTACTTTTCGGTGGATTAAATTTATTGTTTTAACATTCATCTTTTCTATTCTTACATTTGATTTACAGAATACCAATAACATAAATGATTTACTCTATTCCCAGCAATATATAAGTTTGCCTTCTTTAGTCTCTTCATAGTTTATAATTCATTAATCATTAAAAAATTAGATTGACTTAAAAAAATTACATAAGCTTATAACCATTTCTTTTTCTTGCATAACATATAAACCATTTCTTAAACTATTGTTACGTTTTGTTTGCTGAAGGAAACCAGTTTCCCGGTGTTTAAATTTTGTATATTTGTTATATTCTTTTTTAACGTTTTTTTAAAGTTTAAATTTCGGAATATAACATCTAAGACCTATTCTCTCTTAAGGAAAACATTTCATTATGTTTTTCCTAACCCACTTCGGATTTATTTTCTTCCTTTAGATCCTAGAAACATTTATAATTCTTTGATAATTAAAAAAATACACCATCTTCAAAAAAGTACTCACGCTTATTTAAGTTTTATACAATTATGGAAGATTGAAGGAAGTTGTAGCAGAATCAATTGCCTTTCTATTATTATTGTTTTCAAGAAGGCATTAAAGTAATTAAGGAGGAGATTGCAGAGGACAGGACCTGAGACGCTGCCTTGTGCTACACCTATCTCTGTTGAATGAAATTTGGGTAATTCTTTGCTTAGCGAACATAACATAACAGGAAAGGTTTTTGGAAGAAGTTGTGAAGTATAAGGATTATGCTGCTTGGGTTTAAAGCTATGTCACAGTCGAGCAAATGAAGAAAATTCGCTTGGGCGTCTGATTGTGGACTACGTTAAATAATTTTATAAATAACTTATCTGCGACTATTGAACACTCATCAAAATGATGCAATTGTATAGCACTCAATAAAATTGATAAAATATTATCTAGAGTTGTTTATTACACTACGTGATGTTTATCATAATATATCAGTGTAGAATGCTATAATTTCATATTTTATTATAATAAATAAAGTTTTTAAATTGAATTGTGGTTAAGAATTGAACTCTATTTCATTTAGTGGTGTTGAGGACAAGACACTCAAAATCTAGTCTCTAACAGGTCTCATCTCATCTCTTCTATTCTGAATAACTTTTTTTTTTTTTTTTTTTTTTTTCGCACCCTCCATTAATAAGGAAAAGGAAAGTAGGGTACATGCAAAAATGTTTAGGTTGATGTTATGCATCCTTTTACTACCACTATTGTGCACTGTGTGTGTATAGTCGAAGGCGCCAAGTGCGCGTTGATACTATGTCACTTATCACCCCAGTCACACCACCGGCGAGCAAGTACCTCCTTCATGAAGCCGACTGGAAGGGGTTCAAGTCCTGTGTTGAGATGGCCCTCCCACGGATTACACCACTGCTGACGTCGGAAGCTGTAGACGAGGCTGTAGAGATCATCACTTCTACCATACAGGATGCAGCTGACTTAACTATCCCCAAGTTTGCACCGCAACCCAACGCCATCAGGAAGCCGCCACAGCACATTCTCGCCCTCATAGGTCAGCGTAACAATCTCCGAAACATCTTCAATAGGACGAGGGACTCTGGTTTGAAACCTGCCATCAACGCGATGACACGGCAGATTGCCAGCCTCATGCGAGATTGGAAAACGTCATTATGGCATGACCAGTTGCGAAGGACGCACGATGATCATCGCCAGTTTTGGAAGCTTGTGCGGACCTTCGTCAACAAGAGGCAGAGTGTGCATCTCACATCGGGTGATGACCTGTTGACGGCTGAAGAACAGGCGGAAATTCTCGCTGCCAGCTATGCCGCTAGTGATGCTGAGAGGACGAATAGTGCTCCATCACCACCACCAAGCTCATTACCATCTCCTAATGAGAAAACAATCTTTTCTACCTTCGACCAGCTTGAGTCGACGCTGCGACTTAAACACTTCAAAGGGAAACAGGGCATCCGGAGAGAACGGTATTCCTTATGTGCTGCTTCGAATGTTGCCGAGGAGGGGTTTCCTGTGTCGAAGTTTACTGAGGTTGTGAAGTCAGCTGTGTTGGTGTGGGCGGCAGTAGGGATGTAGAAGGCAGTGTAGGTGCAGTTGGCTGAGCTGAAGAGCGGAGTATGTCATTGAAGCATAGGTTCCTCTCTACTAGGCGGCTCGGCTGTCGAGGTGGTGTTCCGGCTGGGGCAGGTGCAGTCCCTTGTCTTCTTGCCCTCGCATTATCCCGCAACTTGATGCGGACCTCACAATTTTTGAACGAGGTGACATGGTTTTTATCACAGTGCTTGCAGTGTGGGGGGGCTGTCTTCTTCGGACATTGCTCGTATTTATGGGCCCCACCACACCAGGGACACGCAGTGACACGGCCACAATACTTCATAGTGTGCCCGAACTCCAGACAGTTGCGACACTGTACTGGACCACCATCTTCCTTAAACCTGGATACTCGAAATCTGACATAATCAATTGCCCGGAGAGCTTGTATCTGCTCGATCCGAACAAAAGATTCTGTTATGATTTGAATCTGTTCGGTTCTGTGAAGCTGATTATTCGCATCCCGCCTCATCAACCTCCTGCCCATGATGAAACCAGGCAGATTCATTTGTAGGTCTTCAACAACGGATTCTACCGGGTGATCGGGGTCAAACCCATACAGCACAAATTTCTTTGTGCGCTTAGTGCCACGTGGTGCATAAGTGTGGAATCTTACCTCATTATGCTGTTTGAAGAGCTCGACGGCCTCCTTGTGATCAGCCTCGGATTCCAGATATAGCCGCGTTTCCCTGGCTGAGTTATTGGTGGTGAATCGTGTTACGTTCACCGTAGCCAGCATTTCACGCACCGACATCAATGAGAGTGCGGGAGAGATTATGATTGGCGGGGGTGGCCTGGGTTTGGGCCCCGTGGTTGCCTCATTGGATGTAGCTGCTTCCGTTTGTTCTTTCACGAGAGCACTGCTGTACGGCCAATGCGGACGGCACTGCGAACTAACAATGAGAGCTCTGTACACTACCAATGACGCAAATGAAAGCAAAGCAAATCAAAGTTATAAAGAAATATTTTCACAAATTTATATCATATTTATTTATTTATTTATAACTATAGCGTTGCTTACTTTTATAAAGTCCAAAATTATGCATATATTTGTTTGTGCTAGCAGTTATGTATTTTCGAAAATGCTCTGATGTTGCCAATCATGATAGGCTATAGATTTGAAACATCCTTCTTTGTAAAGAACAAAGATTATTATGATTCTGAAAGTAAAAATAAAAGTTATTTTTTAATCGATATTATTTTTAACAAACTTACTCATCTTTAATAAAAAAAAACAATAGATACCAACGTATGAATCACATACTATTTATGAACTTTAATCCTTCTACAAGTTAAATTCCCTTTTATATTTCTTTAAAAGCTTTACAAAATCTAAATCACTTTAATGAATTAGACTTTATGAAATACCGATCATAGAAAATTCATACTGATGATCCAAATCATAAAAACAAAAGTTGACTATATCATTTGTAGTGATATTTTATACCAAATAAAATCAAAAAGTGTAACTGTTACTATGGGCAGAAGAGATATTGGAAATTGAAAAATTAAGATTCATAATTAATAGTATGGAGATAACATCGTTATTTTTATGATAAAAGAAAGTGTACATTTGTAAATGTAAAAAGTTATAGTTTATTTGATAAATTCAAATTAAGTATATTTTACGATTTATAAATAATCCTTTTGAAATATAGGTTTTAAATAACATATTAATGCATCATGTTGATGATTAACATTTATGTAATCATTTATATGTGAAATAAATCTTTTTAGTTTTTGGATTATAAATTTAAGTATTTGAACATTAGAATGGTTTTGGCGATCTAATAGGTACAAACGGCGATCGCCGTGATCTTGGAATTGGCGAAATATAACAGCAATAAGAACTTGAAAAATTAAAATTAAATCAGTACCTCTACAACCCCTGAAGAGTTAGGGGTTCAGTACTTTGTAAGGAACTGAATTGACCAACGGTTGTGCAAGGAGGTGATTTGGTCAGAATCACGCTCGACCGCCAGATTTTTAACCAATTAAGGATAGTGGAATTTAGGGGGCTGGGCGGACCTCAGGAAAGCTCCATAACCCACTCACTCTTGACTCACGGCTACAGTGTATTTTTACTGTAAAATTAAACAATTTTCTGCCCGGCCGAATTCGAACTAGGGTCCTTGGAGTAGCCATACGCCTAACCCGGAGGCTACCGCGCTCCCCCAATAAGATCTTGTAAAACGTATTATTCTACGTATATATATATAAGTTTTTGAAGACTTAAAAACTAATCAACAATTATTTTTAAACATACAGGGACAGCCAAGTGGTAATTAAAAATGAAAAAGTAGGTTTTTAATTTTGCCGTCAATTGAATAGCTTCATCGATTATGATTAGTTCAATCATCAGACAGGAACTGCCCTAATCTAACTTTAAAAGACTTTCTTATCTCGTTTCAATGCATATCGATAATACAATTTTTAAAAAACAAAACCACCTAATCTCAACCTACAATGTATGCAACTGGAATGATTTCTTGCAGTACAAGAATGTCTGTTTCAACATCCAAAATAACGCTCTTATCTAAAACCAACTCATCGATAAGATTCATATTACTTCAAGTGCAAGATAAAGTTGCTTGAAAGCAGTTTGAAGAGTGTGGAATAACCGTAGATTTGCCAGGTAAGAAATTAATAACTGTTTGAATTATATTAGAAAGGCCCCAATTCCAAAATTGTTGATACGTAGTTTTTTTGTTATTTCTTGTTTTCCTCAAAACCGATTCTTAGAACAAATTTGTATTCGAGTTGTATGGTGGAATAAATTGTATAGGTCAGCAAAAGCAGTAAATATAAGTTTACATTTTCAATAATTGTAGCGGAAAATAAAATTAGGAATGCAAAAAGAAAAGTAATGGACGAAATGTACTAAATTCGATAGGGGGGCGACTACGTACCAACCTAGATGGATACAACTTGAATTTTGGAGCGAAACACATTTTTAATGTGCAAAATAGTAGGAAGTTATAGTTTAAATATTTTAACAGACACCTTGTCGTGACCATAGTCCTTAGTTCTGGATTACAGGACAGAAGGGCTAGTATCCGATCCTTGCAATCCAAAATACTTCATAAAATCCTCAATGCTCCTTACTTTGCCACGAATAAAATCATCCGTAAAGATAGTTTTCATATGTAACCGATCTAGCCCGAACCGGATATCAATCCTTTCATTATAAACTCCCTAACCTTCAAAACCCTCTAGTAGCTTGCTTCCTGCTCTATTCCTTACAATCCTCCGAGGCACCTGAAAAGATGATGGCCGAGACCTTCTAGTGTAGAAATATGATTAGAGTGCTACCAATGGGTAGTTTCTCTACATGCCTGTATCACTCCATTTTGATCTTATATCAAGTTTACTTAGTGTGTTTTTATGTAAATACAGTTGTAAATTGCAATAAATAAATACAAAAAAAAAAAGACAGAAGGAGGAAATGTTCATGAAAAAGAAGTTTTCGGGGACAAGTGGGTTTTTGAGAAATGAAATATGAGAACAAATGCGATAAGAAAAGAGTATAGTTAAAAAAGATATTCAGTTCGTCTGGAGAAACAAGATTTGGACAGCAGGTTTTTCGGTATTTTCTATCAGGAATTAGGATCAGAGGCTTTAGTAAATAATGAGGAAAAACTGAGCGTTTGCACAGTATAGAGAAGTTTGGATGAGGTTTTTTAATAAATTGAAGTAGTCTTCCGAGGTTCTTGCGCGTCTAGATTGTCTCCTAGTTGTCAACTGGGTATAAGCGTATGGTGGATAAGCTGAAAGGGAACGATACAAAAGTTTATGGAATGGATGAGGTCTTCGAGGTATGATTCATCAGGATGTAAGAGGATACGAGAGGATTGGACATGAGGAGGACGTTATACGTTTTACGTTTTAGAGAAGCGAAGATGAGAAAAAAGAAATATCCTCAAATTGGTATTCTTAGCTATTTTCCTTAGTGTCTTATAAGTCGGTGAATATTTGTTCTTTTACGCTTCAAATTTCTGGCGGGAAATGTTCTTTTGTTGATATATTTTGAAGAAGTTCGAACCATTTTAGCTTTTTTTTTAATATAACCATTTTTTTAGCTATCATTGAATTAATTTTACTTTCACAGTGTTTTTTCTTTGTAATAATTAGTCTTGCAAAAAAATCTGTGTATTTCACTGAGCATATATATCAACATATAAATCTATTGTGCCTTGTTTCCCAAATATTAAAACATTATATTTACCTTTTTTTTAAATCCTTATATATCCTTTATTTTAAAATATATTTTCTTTAACAACTTTCAAATCATCCTTTATGTTTTCTCTAGTTACATATACTTGTTGCTGTAAGTTGTCTGATTTTTCCAATTTCAGCGAAATTGCATTCAATTCACTTTCCCTTTTGGTCAATAAATTTGAATTGGTATTTCATACGTAAATCAGAAGGTATTGTTTTGTCTCTAACTGTTAGTTACCAGTAGTGCAAGCTGTAAACCTGTAGGTATTAAATATCTCTTCTTCTATCAGCCTCTTGGCTGTTCCATTAATTGAATTTATTTTTGTCGAATTTCGGAAAACAAGAATTTATAAAGAGTTTTGATCATATCTATGGTAAAAAAAACTTTAAAAATGATCACAAAAGACAGATTACTAAAAAAATGGAGGACTGTTGAAACGCGTTGCCACAAATAGAATATGAAATTAGTTAGTTTAGTCTTAGTTAGTTTTGTTGATACAATATTTAGATATAAATACTCCTAAGATTTTTTTTTTTTTTTACAGTATGCAATGGATAGTAGTATATATAATAGATATGGATACTCGAGCTTCTTTAACCCAATCAGAAAAAAACTTATAGCAGCTGTTATTTATGGTTACGAAAACCATAAACGTAAAAATTCAGGAAATTTCAACAAAACAGAACATATTTTGATTTTGGCAATATTCTACAGTCTTCTCAGGAAAGACATAGCGCTTTACTATATTCTACAGGATATAGTTAAGTTGCCTAAAACAGATCTGTTGGAATATTCTTCACTCTTTTTGTGGATGAGGGACGAATTCAATTTCAGTTACAATGATGTTAAGGAGGTTCTCTCTTTTGCTGGCTACATTGCACGAGAAGGAGAAATGAATCTCCCACAGCAGGTTCTTGCTATCTTTGTTGATTTGCTCAAAAATTATTACACCAGTTCAGAATTCAAGCAAAAAACAATAGACCACAATCAATACAAATTTCCAGCAACATTATATTTTACTAACAAAGGAGAAAGGCGATCGGACAAGAAAGATATTTTGGATCAGGTAATACATATTTTTTCAAATGAGATCTTTTTTTTTTTTTTTGCGTCTCTGTACCTTTGCTGAGACATTGAAGAGCAAAAACACAATTTCAGCAAAAATATCTAAGACTCTTTGGGTGATTCTCTGCATTCGATTGTAGAAGATAAAGTAAATGCTTAATGTTACGTTACTATTTTTTTTTTCTTTCCCCATTTCATTTTATAAATTTTGATATGACCGCATGAGTAACGTGAATATGCATGACTACATCACTTACGGAAAGAATGGGCTTCAGACGGTTTGGGTTAAATTATTTTACAAATAATGAATTTGTAATTATCATGAAATTATTTTTTTTCTTCACATTAATTCGCATAATTCGAAGTGGTTTGTGGTTTGCCCTTTAATTTTAATTAGTTAGTCTTAGTTCATCCTAAATTATGGCGAATAATTTTTTTTTTTTTTTTAACAGACATTGGACCGTGGGATAGTAAAACTTCTAGCGAGACCAATCTGTGAAAAAATTAAGCGAGCTGTAATGTTTCTACTCAACCATAGAATAAATCAATATCCATTAGATATAACCCCAGAAGAGATCATGAGTTTAGTTATATTCTACAGCCTCCACACGAGAGAAATCGCTCTTTGTCGTATTCTCCAGGACATGTTGCTGAATGCTGAGCTTGATTATTCACATCTCTACGCATTATTAAAATACGAATTTGAGTTCGAAATAGAAGTCGTTTTGTCTAGTGTCTCTAATGCTTTCCTTCTTACCGAAAAAGGGGTGTTAGATCTACCTCATCATCTTGTATTATTCAATGACCTGAGAAGATATTACTTAACTGAGCAGCCATTCTATTCCGAAGAAATTACAAACTGGTTTGGAAAAATAAGAGAAAGAAGATTGGGCCCAAAGGACAATGTGATGGTAACGTTAGTAATTTTGTTAATAAAAATAATTTATAAAAATAGATCTAACTATTTTTAGTCAAAATATTTTCAGGATTATGTATAATATTTTTCAAATATTTTTTTTATTTATAATTTGGAACAATGTTATTTTAAATTAAGGTAAGAGGCAGCGGTAGCAACGTGGTAACGCGCCAGTCTACTTATCCACAGGTTGTAGGATCGAATCCCAGTCCCACCCGGGCTTTTTTCAAGCAAAAAATAATGCAAAACTTACTGAAAACCTCCCCCCGGGCATTTGTGAGGCCCGTTAGTCAATGGCACTCACAAAAAGTAGGCGTGGGAGTGACGAATTCACCCTACGAAAAAACAATGTCAAGAAACACGCGATGTATTTCCTAATACTGAGAATAGTACATCCTAATATTGGGAAATACATCGCCCGAGTACATAGGCCTCCATGGTCTGTTGCCGATATAATAATAATAAGGGGGAGACTACGGACTAAAATTTTAAAAGTTTGATTTCGGAAGACTAGTCAAATTTATTTTTGATGTTAAAGGTTCAAACTACGGCATTAAATACATTATTCAATTAATCTCAACAGAATTCGTTATTTGTTTCAAAGAAACGATGTATGAACATAAATAAGTTATATTATCGTTGAGTTAAAATTCAACAGCTCTTATGACAAAAACATGAAAAGAGTTCTCCCTAAATTTTAGAACACCAATAATAATTTAAATTAGTCAAAATCCCACTGGATCAAAGATTTTTTCCTGCAATGTCAAGGGTTTATTGAATAATAAAAGATATTTCTAATTATAATCAAACTAAATTTATCTCATTAGGAAAGAAGATTATGATATAGTAGGATATGATCCCCTGTACTAAAATTTGCCCCGATTGATCTTATAAATATTGTATAGGTCCATTTTTTCAACTGTATAATTAAAATTATTAGTTAATTGTTCGGTCTTCAGAAACAAAATAAAAATCCATTCTATTATTGAGTTATTACACATATTTGTCGATTCATTGTTTGCGTGGTCAGTTCATAAATTGTATAAGCCTGTCGGAGGGTTGACTCATCACAGTAGGATACAAAACGTTACTCAAGAAACAAGAATGTAGCACTAACCCATATTTTGCAAATTGGTTCGTTTTTAAAAATATTGGGTCCAAATATTTTTTTCATCAATCGTTTTCTTTTTCAGGTGCGTATGGTATCCAAATTTTCCAACACCTCCCGGTTACAAGAACATAAAACTAAAGAGAGTGTGAGGTATAAATTGCAGAAATCGCCACTACATGTAGCTGCATCCTTGGGTGATGCTTCTGCCGTACATTTGCTGGCCCTGCATTACCGATCTGTGGAGCCCCTGGATGTCAACGGTTGGACTCCATTACACGAAGCTGTCAACGGCCTCCATTTTGAGACAGTTCGAGTTCTTTTAGAACTTGGAGCTGGAAGCAAAGTGAGTGACAATCAAAATTTGACTCCTGTTGGGTTGGCACAACGTAAGAAAAGCCAGGCTATGCTGAAATTGTTTGAAAGTGAGTATCAACAATAACTGAACTTAAATACTAACTGCTTGTTAGGAAAGATAGGTTACACACTGTAAAAGTAAGAAGGGTTAGCATTAGGAGTTTGAAGACTCCGAATTTCTCTAGTTATAGGATACGTGTGATTATTTGTAATTAAATTAAAGAAGAGACCATAGTTTTGTGCGATAAACTAATCGATTTTTTTCGTAGAAATTATTCTTGAGTTACAGTGCCACTACTAGAAACAGTTCGTAGAAGATAAAGAGACAGATTTACACGTTCTAAATTTACAAGTTGGAAGTATTCGTGCTAGTTAAAATTCGAGTATTTGACCGAAATACACATTTTGAGGTGCCCTGAGTCCAAATAATCAAGACCCATGAAAATAGTTTATGTATCTTTGTACATCCTAGCTCAAAAACGGAAAGTCATTTAAGACAGGTGTATGCCTGGGATTTTACTGCAACTTATTCGTTAAACTTGATCAATCGGAGGTATCACATTGTAAAATCAATTGTACACGGTTATCAAAAAAATGGCTCTAACGATTTTGATATAGCTTATTGTCAACTTTTCTTTTACATGAGATAGTTCTTATTCTTATTTAAATAGTCTTACAGGGCTTAAACGATGAATTTAAAAAAAATCATCTGTTGTATCTTAAATTTTGTTTATTTGAAATAAGAGCCCCTTTCGCATTCTTATTAGCTATAAAAAATAAGTAAATATAAAATATGAATGAATATGATAATTAACTTAAGGAAATAAGGGAAAAACTTTCCCCTCTAGGGAAAAACTCTATTTTCCTAGATTGAAAACTAATTTCCGGAAGTGAGTAGTGATATAGACGTATTACATACCGTTGGAAAGCCAAAGACTTTAAGTTGAAGAAGGAGATTTTAAGAAGTTTGCAAAACTAGCTGTTGCATGTATAAAACCATTTTCTGGTGTGAAGGTGCTTTTAGTGGTAAATGAAGTTAATAACAAAATTATAAATCTTATATATTATTTTAGAATTTTTCATTTTTTTTCCCTTTTAGAGTACTCTGAACGCACAGCTAATAAGGATCCAACTTTCCCAAAATATGATATCAACAAAAGAGACTTAGAGGGACGCACCGCATTACACATTCTGGCAGGATTTGGAATGGCTGAGGAAGTCGGCCGATTTCTTGTACTCGGCGCTGATTTCAACCTTAGGGACAAAAAACGTAAGACCCCGTTACACCATGCCATCGCAAGCAGAGACCATGCTACTATCCGTTTGTTAAGTGAGGCTATTGCTCTTTTTGACATAGGAATGAAAATATCATAATTACAAAGAAGTGAAAGCTGTTAGATGCTAGAAAATATAATTTCGTAGTACCGTATATAATGAACGATAAAATCGAAAGGCATGAATCAATAAGATCGAGTTGTTCTTTAGATAAGGATTTAAAAATTATATTTTATGATCGAACCTGCATATTACTCTTGAAGTGAATGTAAGCCGATCCAAAATCTTTTTTTAAGGAACTAAGTTTTGGAATATTGTCATAACACCAAGTTAATGTTTCATAATTAAGTATAAAGTAATACTATTAGTCTTGTAGTTAGTACTTGCCAAAATGCCGCAGACCTGTACAGTTATAATATCACTAATTGCCTATAATATTAGCACTAATAATACTATAACTTCTATAATATCGTAATATCGTTCTAGGTTTGATCCCACTATAGGGTGGAAAATTATTCCAAGACTGACTTTGGACTGAACATACTTGACAGTTTACATAATCTGAGAAGTCATTAGCAAAAGGAGACTGACATATTTCTACTAAATTACAATGTAACTCCGTTGACTGACAAATGTGCATTTTTAATATAACATACGGTATACGCAAAATTCATTTCTTAATTTTAGAAAACGGGTGTAAACTCCGGGTGATTATAATTTGGTTTTATACAGGTACAACCATAAAATACCTTAGTGAGGGTGAGATGGTAGAAGGGTGTCATAATCCCCAACAATTCCAGGAACCGGAAAAGATGAGAGATTAAAGAATCTACTAAAAACTAGGAAGATTGTTGTAAAACATTCAGAGAGATTATTGCACTCAAAACAGCTAATTAAAGAGATTTTTTCTAAAAATAATTAGGAGAGTGGCTAACTTCAATGAATAATCCACAGACCTCTGATGAGTTGAAAAAATCTGATCAAAGTTGTTGAGATATTTCAATAATATTCCTCCTCGAAACAAAAAAAATGCAGCGACGCCCCTGGACATTATTATTATTTATTTATTTAAGTGTTTCAACTACTAGGAGCATTTACACTGAATTTACAAAGTTAGTAGATTACAATTGGCATATTAACAAAGTTGCAAAGTGAGAAAGTTACATATAATTAGAAAGTGAGAAAGTTACAAATTAACAATCACAAGTTATATTACATTACAATCACAAGTTACAAATTTACAATTATGAATTAGATATTTGCAAAGTTGCTATTAGATTTGACGTAGTTAGTAAATTACTATAATAAATTTTGCATCCACTTATCTATGCTGGACAGTATGACTATATGTGATCATAAATATTAATGATTTTTAGAAAGTAAAAAAGTTTAGTTATTGTAGTGGGATCTTCTCTCAACATCTCCTGTAAATCTGAAAAGAACCGGTGTGGTTCGTGAGCAATACATTCAGTGAGAATATGCCTAACGGTGAGATCGTTTCCGCAGTAGCGACTCATCAGTGCATTTTCTTTTTTCATGAGATGACCGTGGGTGAGTCGAGTATGGCCTATCCGAAGACGGGTTTGGTTAATACCACATCTTCTCTCCGTAGCAGATTCAAGTTCATAGTTGGACGTTTCACTGTCTGTTGGACCATTCTTATCTTGTTGTCTCTCATGGTGAACCATTCATCTTACAACTCTTGCCATCCAATTTCTTTTATCTCTGAAATAATATCTTTGCATATTGATGATGTTACGACTTGACCTGTCTTAATAGCTAGTCTGGCCTGCGAGTCTGCCTTTGTTGCTCCTGGACATAACAAAGAAATTTCTTGGTTTATTCTTTTATCTGCTTTCTTGCTTAGTATATTATTTCTTTTTTTCTGTGTGTCTGAATGAATTTTAATATTTAAAATAAATTTTAATTATTATACACCTTACAAATAATAA